>NC_132780.1:61775618-62078649 GCF_048418805.1 Vulpes vulpes
AGCAATCAGGGCTTGTATTTATCCTCCTGAGTGCCTTTTCTAATAGCAAGATCCCTATCTACCTTGCCCAAAGTGAGCTGGACATGACAGAGATGATTTCTAGAAGCAGCACTCAGAGAGTTGTAGGAGTTAGTGTATTGATATGCTGGGCTCCCTTTTCCTTTGGGTGGGACAATTCCGAGACGCAGGGGCACTTTCTTCCATAACTCTTCAGTGGGAATAAGATCCTGTGGCTTCTAGTGATAATTTGCTTTAAAGCAGCCATTTCATTGGCAGTTTTCCTTTCATTTTGTCACTTCCTGTCGTAGTTTAGGATCTTCCAGAAGCAGAAGCTGATACAAATGGCAAATACAAGTCATTTATTTGGGAAGAACAAGGAACATTGGCAGAGGAATGGAGAAGTGATACAGGGAAGGAACCAATCCATTCAACACGCATAATGAAGCTGGGTTTAACAACCACAGGGTTTGCTTAGTTCTGGGGGAAAGCAAAGTGTTTGCCTCACAGTTGTGCCTACCACAGAAAGGGAAACCTGAAAGTACATACCGACTCCCATAAATTATTGGTTGAGGGCTCTGGGTTTCATTGAGTTCCCTGGTACTTCTGCCCTGCTGATTGCAACAGCAGTGGTCTACACATTGGAGAAAGCCCACACTCACGGAGATGCAGATACTGGCTTTAAGGGAGGATAAAATGCATGTTGAAATGAGATGGTTTGAGGATACTGGGTAGGGTACTGATAAGGTTTGCTACCCTTCTCCAATGTTTCCTGGGATCATTTCTAACAAAAAATTGCACTAGAATTTTTATCTCAAGAACTTCTCTTGGAGGATCTCATTCTAAAATAACCATGTTTACTTGTGAAGATAGGTAAGTTGTCATAACCTGATAAATACTAAAATAAAGGTAAAAACAGCATGCTTTGCAGGGAAAGACAAGGGGGCCAAGAATCAGGAAATGTCTCTTGAAGAAAATAAAGATTGGGATAAAAATTTCAGAACCAGTAGGAGTTAGGTAAATGAAGTCAGGAAAAAGGGAAGTATCAAGAAAATTTCATCAAGAAGTAGGAGAGCACCAATGGCAAGGCCATGGGAATTGTCTGGCCCAAGGCAGGCAGCATGATTGTACGTTTGCTTGTACCAATTTATTTATTTTATTTTTTTTATTTTTTTAAGATTTTTATTTATTTAGTCATAGACACACACACAGAGAGGCAGAGACACAGGCAGAGGGAGAAGCAGGCTCCACACAGGGAGCCCGATATGGGACTCGATCCCAGGTCTCCAGGACCACACCCCAGGCTGCAGGCGGCGCCAAACCGCTGCGCCACCGGGGCTGCCCGCTTGTACTAATTTAAAACAATAATAATGTCAGAAATTAGTGTAATTTTTATTATCATATGCATTCCCAATTCTTAAAAATATCAGTGACAATATAATTTACCTACGTTATTATTTCTGCTTTTACATCATAATATGTATGTTACATATATGCATAGTTTTATATATATTTTTAATAAACATACTTTTCACAGCAGTTTGAAGAATCCAAAGCCTTCTAATTCTCAGGTGCATATGTTTATTTTAAGAGTTTGTAATATGTCAGATTGATCTGCTCTTATTTCTAGTTCAGTTTATGTTTTCAACCCAGATAAGCCATATATTCCTTCATTTAAACAGTAAATTTGAAATGAGAAATGAGAGCCCAGAGACTGTATTATTAAGAAACAAAAATTGAATTATTTCAATTCTATCATTTGTGAATACTAGAAGAAATGATAAAAAAGACTCTATTCTTACATTGTCAGCAAACATAATGGCTAAAGTCTGAATAATTTGTTTGTATCATAAATTGGACACCACTTCAAATATTTGCAATGCTTGTTTTCAGCCTTTTAGGGTTTTTTTTTTTTTATGGGATGAGTATAGCAGGAAAAGGAAATCTTTGGAAGTTTTTCACAAATACATTAGAAATTCTGGGTTATTTTTCTGAGAAAGAAAATAAGTGGAAATATTTTGACTGCAGAGATATTTGAATATTTAAAAATTATCTGGCAGCCACTTTGTTTTCTGTATTTGAGTCTATTTTTGCTTATTTGTTGGTCTGTTCATTTGTTTTAGTTTTTAGATTCCACATATAAGTGAAATCTTATATTTGCTTTCTCTGTCTGACTTATTTCACTTAGCATGACAAACTCGAAGTCCATTCATGTTGTCACAAATAATATCTCATTCTTTTCTGAGGCCAAATAATATTCTATTGTCACACACACACACACACACACACACACACACACACACACCTCTTCTCTACCCATTCATCATCAACAGACACATGAGTTACTTCCATATCTTGGCTATTGTGAATAATACTGGAATAAACAGAGAAGTGCTTATATCTTTTTGAATTACTGCTTTCATTTTCTTTTGGTTAATGTCCAATAATGGAATTATTATATCATCCAGTATTTCTATTATTATTCATTTTTTGAGGAATCTCTATACTGTTTTCCACAGTAGTTGCACCAGTTTACATTCCTGCTGATAGTGCACAAGTGTTCCTTTTGCTCCACCTCACCAACAGTTATCATGTCCTGTCTTTTTTGATACTAGCCATTCTGACAGGTGAGGAGATATCTTATTGTGGTTTTCATCTTCATTTCCCTATTGATTAGTGATATTGTGCATTTTTTATGTGTTCTATTGGCCATCTGTATGTCTTCTTTGGAAATGAACTCTTGTAAAATTTGCTAGTAAAAATATCTGGGTTGGGAAATTTCTTAGAAGGTTTTTAAGTATAAATTTAATTTCATTAGTAGTTAGATATTTCTTATAGTTATTTCATCTTAGATGATTTTGGAGTTTGTAGTTTCTAAGGAATTGGACAAATTCATTATATGCTTGATGTCTGGGGAAACAAAATTATGTAGTGATATTAACTATTTCATTCCTGATACTGATAATTTATATCTTTCCCCTTTCATTTTTTATAAATTTGGATGGAAGTTTATAAATTTGTTTTAAAGATTTTATTTATTTATTTGAGAGAGAGCAAGAGAGCACAAGCAGGGGGAGGAGTAGAGGGACAGGGAGGAGAGCTCCCTGCTCAGCAGGGAGCCTGATGACTATGACATAAGGCTTGATCCCAGGACCCCTGGATCATGACCTGAGCCCAAGGCAGATGTTTAACTGACTGAGGCACCCAAATGCCCCAGAAGTTTACAAATTTTATTGAACTCTTCAAAGAAACTGATTCTCCATTTCATGATTGGATTGTTTGTTTCTTTGGTGGTGAGTTTAATAAGTTCTTCATAGATCTTGGAAACTAGCCCTTTATCTGATACGTCATTTGCAAATATCTTCTCCCATTCTGTAGGTTGTCTTTTAGTTTTGTTGACTGTATCCTTTGCTGTGCAAAGCTTCTTATCTTGGTGAAGTCCCAAAAGTTCATTTTTGCTTTTGTTTCTTTTGTCTTCGTGGATGTATCTTGCAAGAAGTTGCTGTGGCCAAGTTCAAAAAGGGTGTTGCCTGTGTTCTCCTCTAGGATTTTGATGGAATCTTGTCTCACATTTAGATCTTTCATCCATTTTGGGTTTATCTTTGTGTATGGTGCAAGAGAGTGGTCCAGTTTCATTCTTCTGCATGTGGATGTCCAATTTTCCCAGCACCATTTATTGAAGAGACTGTCTTTCTTCCAATGGATAGTCTTTCCTCCTTTATCGAATATTAGTTGACCATAAAGGTGAGGGTCCACTTCTGGATTCTCTGTTCTGTTCCATTGATCTATGTGTCTGTTTTTGTGCCAGTACCACACTGTCTTGATGACCACAGCTTTGTAGTACAACCTGAAATCTGGCATTGTGATGCCCCCAGCTATGGTTTTCTTTTTTAAAATTCCCCTGGCTATTTGGGGTCTTTTTTGATTCCACACAAATCTTAAAAAAATTTGTTCTAACTCTCTGAAGAAAGTCCATGGTATTTTGATAGGGATTGCATTAAACGTGTAAATAGCCCTGGGAAACATTGACCTTTTCACGATATTAATTCTGCCAATCCATGAGCATGGAATATTTTTCCATCTCTTTGTGTCTTCCTCAATTTCTTTCAGAAGTGTTCTATAGTTTTTAGGGTATAGATCCTTTACCTCTTTGGTTAGGTTTATTCCTAGGTATCTTATGCTTTTGGGTGCAATTGTAAATGGGATTGACTCCTTAATTTCTCTTTCTTCAGTCTCATTGTTAGTGCATAGAAATGCCACTGATTTCTGGGCATTGATTTTGTATCCTGCCACGCTACCAAATTGCTGTATGAGTTCTAGCAATCTTGGCATGGAAGCTTTTGGGTTTTCTATGTAGAGTATCATGAAATGGGCAAAAGACACGAAGAGAAATCTCACAGAAGAAGACATAGACCTGGCCAACATGCACATGAGAAAATGCTCCGCATCACTTGCCATCAAGGAAATACAAATCAAAACCACAATGAGATACCACCTCACACCAGTGAGAATGGGGAAAATTAACAAGGCAGGAAACAACACATTTTGGAGAGGATGCGGAGAAAAGGGAACCCTCTGACACTGTTGATGGGAATGTGAACTGGTACAGCCACTCTGGAAAACTGCGTGGAGGTTCCTCAAAGAGTTAAAAATAGACCTGCCCTACGACCCAGCAATTGCACTGTTGGGGATTTACCCCAAAGATACAGATGCAATGAAACGCCGGGACACCTGCACCCCGATGTTTACAGCAGCAATGGCTACAATAGCCAAACTGTGGAAGGAGCCTCGGTGTCCATCGAAAGATGAATGTATAAAGAAGATGTGGTTTATGTATACAATGGAATATTACTCAGCCAGTAGAAATGACAAAAACCACCATTTGCTTCAACGTGGATGGAACTGGAGGGTATTATGCTGAGTGAAGTAAGTCAATCGGAGAAGGACAAACAGTGTATATTCTCATTCATTTGGGGAATACAAATAATAGTGAAAGGGAATATAAGGGGATGGAGAAGAAATGTGTGGGATATATCAGAAAGGGAGACAGAACATAAAGACTCCTAACTCTGGGAAACGAACTAGGGGTGGTGGAAGGGGAAGAGGGTGGGGGGTGGGAGTAAATGGGTGATGGGCACTGGGGGTTATTCTGTATGTTGGTAAATTGAACACCAATAAAAAATAAATTAAAAAAAAGAAAATGATTCTCATTTCAATATTTTTTCTGTTGTTTTAATTTTCAATTTCATATATTACAGTTCTTTATTATTTCCTTCAGTCTCTTGCTTTTTTTTCTAGTTTCTTAAGGTATAATCTTAGATTATTGTTTTGAAAACTTTTGCTATAAACATTTAATACAATGAACTCACCCTTTGATCTGATTTGACAGCATCCTACAACTTTTGATATGTCATATTATCATGTTGTATCAATTCAAAAATATTTTATTTTCCCTTGCAATTTCCTTATTAATCCATAAGTTATTTATAAGTATGCTATTTATTTCCAAGTGTTTGATTTTCCTTTTATGACTCATTAATTTCTAGCTTAACTCCATTATGTCGTAAAATATATTTTGTATAATTACAATTCTTATAAATTTATTAAGGTTTGTGTTATTAGCCAGGATATTGCCTGTCTTTAAGAATGTTCCATATGCACTTGAAAGAATGGATACTCTGTTGTTAATGAATGGAGTACTCTGTAAATGTCAGCTAAATACCCTTGGTTGATTGTGTTATTCAGGTCTTCTACAACTTTGCTGATTTTCTGTCTATTAGTTTTATTTATTACTGAGAGGAATTCTTGACATCTCCAAATATAATTCTGGATTTGTCTATTTCTCCTTTCAGTTTGTCAGTTTTTGCTTCAGTTATTTTGAAGCTCTATTTTTAGGTGCTGTGTTAGTTTTCCATTGCTGCCAAAACATTTTACCAAGAACTTAGTGAATTTTCAGAATTATCCCCACAATTCTGTAATTGTGGCTTGGCTGGTTTCTATGATCCAGGCTTTACAAGGCCAGAATCAAGGTGTTGGCTAGCTGGGGTCTTATTGGAGGTTCTGGAAGGAATCTACTTCCATGCTCTATTCTGGTGTTGACAGATTTCAGTCCCTTCAAGCTACATAATGGAGGTCCCCACTTCCTTTCTGGCTATCTCGTTGGGAATGCCCTTAGGTGTGACAGGCCTCTTTCCAGTTCCTGCACACGGTCCCTTGCATCTCAGGGGATGCATATCAGCTAAAATTCTTCTTGTGACTGGACTATCTCTGACTGTGTCTTCCATTACCCCTCTGGACTTCAGTCAGAGAAAGTTTTCATCTTTTATGGGTACATGTGATTAGATTGGATCGACCTGGATAATTCAGGATATTTTCTCTATCTAAAGGTCCATAATCTTGCGTCTGCAAAATCCTTTTTGCCAGGTAATGTAATATATTTACAGAATTGAGGGATTTGGGTGTGACAGCCTTGCGGAGGAGGGGCATTCTGCTAACCACGGTTACATTTAACATATGATAATTACATCTTTGTGATAAATTGCCCTTTTAATCATTAGGCAAAATTCCTCTCAATTTTTTTCTCTGAAGGCTACTTTGCTAATAATCAAGCTTATGTCGCTTTCTTTTGATGATTTATTTTTTTTTCCATTTTCCTACCTTTGCCAATATCACATGATTGAAATGAGTTTCCTATTGACAAAATATAGTCTTACCACTGGTTTTTGTTCACTTTACTGATGTTTCTTGTTTAATTGTATGTTTAGGCCATTTTCGTTTGGTTTAGCTATCAACATATTTTGATTTAGATCTATCATTTTATTATTTGTTTTCCGTTTGTTCCTTCTGTTTTTCAGACCCCTATTGAAAATATTTCAGTATTCCATTTTAATTTATCTATTATGCTTTTGGTTATATCTTTTTGCATAGTTTTTGGCAGGGGCCACATTGCAGGAAGACAGAGAACAAAACTAAAGCAGTATTTTTCTGTCCCTGGGGGGCCATAGGTCATCCAATAAAAGAAGAATGTTGCCCTGCTTCAGAGTTTTAGGCTCCCATGGGTTCTCGGTGCTGCTATGATCAACTTCACTGTTGCTCCAGTAATGTTATTACCTATGGGCTTGGGCATAAAAAAACCCAGAAAAGATAAAGAGTAGAATTGCCTTGATTTCTGTGAACATTATTATTTCCCTTTCCTCAAACCAGAACTAGAGAGCTTCTTTGGCTTCTTCGGGAGCTCTCTTTTCACCCTGGGGTCTATTTCTTGCTTTTAGGCTACCTTGCTTTCAGGCCAAGGAAGAAAAATTATAAATGTATGGCTAGTTTGGCAGTACTTCAAATTTTCTTCATCTTCTTCAATTCACTCACCACTCTTTTTTTCAGTCTTCAAATAGTTGCTTCATATATTTGGTCTAGGTTTTATTGTTGCCCTTCCTGAGAGATACAGGGAGAAGTCGCTTAATTCTTCCTGCCTTTCAATAAGGAGATAAATTTTAATGAAGTCAGTGGCAAATTTGTAGGAATTAGTTTACAAAAAAAGTTGTTAAGTGGGAGAGAAATATCTATTACTTGGGGAAAGGACTTCTTGGGGGCAGGATTTCATGCCTTTTCTCTCTTACTTGGTCAGGATATTTAGTCTTCTTTGTCTTGGGTCTATCTGGATTGATCTGGCTTCTTGTAGCTTTGTTGTGGAGTGCTACCAAAACAGATCTTTAACTTTCTTGATAGGCAACTATGACTCCTCCTTTGGTAACCTCCAGGCATCCTGTTAAAACCTAACCATTTGCCTACTCTAAAAAAAATCTATAATATTATTCACTTATTAATAAGGTAACATGTAAATATAAGTTTTTAAAAATATATATTAATGAAACTAAAAATTATTATATTTTTCTATTATTGTATTTATATTATTATAGAATGTTCTCTTTTCATCTCTCTCTCTCTTTTACTACTATGATTATGTACACAAATTTCAAGAAAATGTCATTATTTTTTCTTTTCTGGCCATTAGAATTTATCTCCTTTTATGATTATTAATGGAAATTTATTTTGTCCAAAGGAAGAGAGGAAGCTAACCAATAATAATGCTCCAGTTTTCAGATATACAAAGACTTATTTTGCCTTAGGGACCAGCATTTCAAATATCTGGGAAGAATGACATTACATGACAATTCTTGGAACTACATGAAATTCAGTGTGGCTAAGTGGCAGGTGAAAAATTTCAGGAGGTAAATATAATGTAGTATGTATATTAAAGTTTTTGATTGACCATGTATATTTAATCTCTGCTCCTAAACTCAAGCAAATACAGAATGACAAAATAACAACAATAATTCATAAGAGAGGGGAAAAAGGAGGGTAGGAAAATAATAACGAAGATCCCAAAATGACATGCTTAAGTTAAAAGAAGAAAGTGAAAAGTCTACAGTAAACTGAAAAGGTTTGTACTGGAAAGTTAGCTTTAAGAAGTTAAAATTAATAGAATGCATATGTTTGGCTATTGTAAGAAAAGATTTGTATTTATTTTAAAGACACTGGAAATGAATTAATAATGGGAAGTAAGAGGGGCAACTGGGTGGGTCAGTGGTTGAGCATCTACCTTTGGCTCAGGGCATGATCCTGGGGTCCTGGGATTAAGTCCTGCTTTAGGCTTCCTGTGGGGAGCCCACTTTTTCCTCTGCCTATGTCTCTGCTTCTCTCTTTGTGTCTCTCATGAATAAATAAAATCTTTAAAAAAAACATGGGAATTAAGAAAGCAAACAAAGCTAAAGTACAATGATTAATTCCAAAGAAAACAAATAAAATGGTATAACAATATAAATACAGCCTAATAAGTGGTGTTTACATAGAAATAATAATATGCTTCATGCATATTCATATCACCAAAAATTATAATATAACCACTGGGGAATAAAGAATGTGATTTTTGACAAACGATTTTTTTCCTCCTGGGTACACAGAGTAAACAGCCCCGTCTTCCTGATTCTGTGTGTGGCCAAGTGGTTATTTCTGATCAATAGACTATGGATAAAATAATGTATATCAATTCCAGGTCTGGCCTTAAAATCCTTAAAATTTCCTCTCCTCCTTGTTGTTTTCTTCACATTTGACTGAATGAGGAGAATGTGATACAAATCTCGAAAGGGCATCCTAGGTTGGAAAAGTTTGTATCCTTGAGTATTTGATAAAAAGAAGACTTCCCAAGTGAAAAATAACTGTATAACCAAGAATAACTGTATCACATTTTGATTGAGAAAGAGATGCTATATAACATTACAGAGCTTTAAAAATTTTTGTTAATTATTTTTGTATAAGAGCTAGTATTCCTTGGCCAAAACAGAAATTGTAACTAGAGTTCCACCAGAGGCTTATGGGTGATGGCATGAGTCATTGTTCTGTGTTTGATAGGCAAGCTTTATTTTTGAGGTTTGGAAGTGTTCTAGGGATCTGTGCTTTAAACTTAGAACAGCTTCAAAATCAAGAGTCAAATCTATTTTCTCTTTCCCTTCCTCCCTCCTTCCCTCTTGTCTTTCCCTCTTGTCCTTCCCTCCTTCCTTCCTTCCTTCCTTCCTTCCTTCCTTCCTTCCTTCCTTCCTTCCTTTCCTTCCTTCATCAGGGTTCTTCGGGAAAAAACAGAATCAATAGGAGATCTGTATCTATATATCTATATCTATATATTATAAGGAATTGGGTCATGTCATTATGAAGGCAGAAAGTCTAAAATCTATAATATGGGCTAGCAGGCTCAACACCCAGGAAAGCCAATGGTACATTCCAGTCTGAAAACAGTTTACAGGACAATATCTCTTGACAGGGAGGCCAGTGTTTTTGTTCTACTTGAGTGTTCAGTTAATTAAATGAGGCCCAGGCTACATTATGGAGGATGATCCACTAACTCAAAGTTCACCAATTTAAGTGTTAATCTCATCCAGAAACAAAACTCTGAGTTGACATATGAAATTAACCGTAACCACATTTCTTTTTTTCTTTTTCTTTCCACTCATCCCTTTGTGACAGAAATGTTTTAAACTGGCTTATATGCTTATATGCTGAAGAAGCCATAGGAGAAGAGGCAGAAATTTTAGGAGAATGAGATATGATAGATAAAATTGTTTGCCTGAATTTTTTACAAAACACACATGGAGATAATAATATGGATAAGGATAGAAACATCATTTGAAATGGAGAAAACCCTTGTGCCCTCTACTCTCAGTGTACTTGCACTCCCCCCACCTCTACCCTCAGCTTGGTTACAGATATATCAACTTCAAAATATAAAATAATGAAATTCCTTTCTTGAATCACAACCACCCATCTCATTTCCCTATTCATTCATCCTCTCTCATTAGCAAAACTGCCCTCATTCCCCTTAGCTCTTTAGTCACAAAATTAAAAATTAATAAAAATAAGGCTACATTCTTTATAAAACCCCCATCTCTTTCTTACTTTGTTATTTCAACACTCTATATCATTTGGGCCTCACCACCTGGCCCATTCAGCCTCCTAAGTATTACTGAATACATTCTTCTAATTTTGTTAGTGGGATTCAATAAATGTCATGCTGTTTAACTTCATCCAGGACTTCTGTTAATTTCAAAAACATGTTTGTTTATATCTTGTTGATTGCATGTAGTTGTTGGGGAGGAAGAATTTACTCTGCCTTTTAAAGTCCTTCTACCTGTACTAAGAATCAAATTGACGTGAGACAGATTAATAGGAGAAAATAAAATTTAATAGTGTATGTATGTGAAATCCACACAGACATGGAAATTTCAAAGACAGTGAAGCAACATGATGCTTACTTAAATGAGTTAAGGAGAGGTGTAAGGGGTCTGTGGATACAAAGGGGCTATAGACCATCAGCAAGAAGGAGAAAAGAGATGGTTGGAAAACAAAGGTTGCCCTATTACACAGGTAAATTTCCTAGGTAAACAGGAATCTCTATTTAATAGCTTTCTTCCAGCTATAGGCAGGCAGTTGAAGGGGAGGTAAAGAACTTCTCCTGAATCTGCTGGGTTTTGATTGCTTTTAACTTAAAATAATATTCATGCTAAAGTGGCTCTTCCTGGGGCGGCCTGCCCTTCACCCCACATAGTGAATTTCTGGGACCTAAGATGATTTCAGCATGCAACCGCGTTTCCATGTGTCTCTTCCTCCTAGGCAAACTCTAACTTATACAACACTGCATGAAAACTGCTGTAATATTATTAATGATCTTGTGCCAGAATCAGTAGTCTTTCCTCTGCCTCCACTGCTCTTTGTTTCAATAGGATTTCATTGTTTACCACAGTCTTCTTGAAAGAATCCCATCTCTTGGCTTTGTTAGTCATTTTTCTGTTTCCTTGAACTTCAAAGAGGAATCAAAATATCCTTCAAAGTTTGGTTTGTTCTCTCAAAGTCTACATTTATAAAATGAGATGTTCTTTTGTAAACCCAGTTACAATGGAAATTGTGGGGAAAAGTTAATACCTTTTTATTTCGACCAATACCTAGCAGGGCTTTAGAAGTGAATATTTTTCAAAAGATGTTATTTTTACTAGTTAGCTCAGGACATTTGGAATCACTTGGAAATAGTATGATAGCAAGCATTACTCTGCAGAAATGAAAGGATTGCATTGCTTTGATACATAATGAAGAAAATATAACTGGTTGATTACCTAACACAGAAGTTGACAATAGCTAGAACTGATGGATAGAGTTGTATGTGTGCAGCTGGGCCTGAAATTAAGGGGCTTGTAAACCACAGGTAGTGCTATTATTAGTATCAACAAAAAGACAAGCATTTTACTAAATTAAGACTATATAAAACTTGCACAGCAAGGAGACTAACCATGATAATTGTTGTACATATAAAGGGTTGTTATGAGAAATAGAATAATAAACAGCTTAAATCACAAAGTAAGGATTCAGACTCAAAATAATTAAAACTTTCTTCTCTCTGTAAAGGTCATTAAATGCTCGGAAGAATTAATTAGGAAATAAAAAAAAACCTGAGAAGATTTTTAATAACAGGATTGGCATCAATCTATCTGACATAAGCACAAGGGCAAGGGGTTCTTGAGAAATTTGTACTGTTATGTGCTTATATGTGCTCAGAACCAGGATGTTCACAATGAATTCATAAACAACTGAGTTAGGAGTACACCAAGAAAATAAGGATAATTGAAGCAGATATAGAGCATTATTAAAGGGAAGCATTTTCTTTCCTTTTTCATTTTTTAGATACATAGAGAATATATGAAAACTTCTATACGGATGTTTAGGAGAGAGAAACATTTGCAAACCTCACAAAAAGGAAACACAATTTCTTGATAATATTCTTCTGTTCCTCTATCGGTGAATTTATGCCATTAGAAAACAATTTATTTAAATTTCATTTTTCAGTTTTTTCTTAAATTATTACCAGTTATCTAATTGGAAAAGCAATGTGCATGTATGTTTGAGTGTGTGTGTGATGTGGGGACAATATCACTATTTTTAATATCTTTTTACTTTAGTAGTGTTGTTTTCCACTGGGAAATACAGGAAGAGAGAAACTCCCATCTCAGTCTCTGCATAACAGAGAATCATGTCACTGACCTAAGGGTGAAAACCGTGCTGATGTGGGCTCAAACCTTTGATCTATCCAACACACTAACGATATTAGTTCTGACAGAGATCTAATGAATTTCAAATCTGGCTTCTATAAACCATTTACAGCTATAAGCAATCCTCACAGGCAGCCTTATTCCGTATTTATGAATCCTTTTGGGGCAGATTTCTTACCGTATCTCCATTTTATCGGAATAGGAGAGAGATGGAATATCTATTTCTTACAATTTTTTTTTTTGTCCCTAGACACATGTAACTATATTCAAAGAAGAATTTGCTAGAAAAAATAAAAGTCATTCACAATCAATTGCTCCTTTTGTACCATGCAAATCCATTTGGGACTGCACTGACGGACATTTGTAAGATGAGGCAACAAATGCACTGGCTGCATTTGCTGAATATTTTGAAATTTAGCTTGAGTAAACCTTCTTAGAGAATATAAAGTGCTGGAACTCTAAGCAAGATAATGCTATGAATAAATTTGGAAGACTTTTACAAGGAGGAAAACATTCCATTCAGAAGGACAACTTCCTTTGTTTTGACATTCCCAGAATTCAGTAACCCTACAGTAAGAGTTTGCTTTGAGGATAAAGTTTTGGCCAATAAATTAATAGGTCTCCCAATTCAGTGCTGCAGTTTAGGGTAGGGGGAGGGAAATTACCATTGCCGACAGCAGTCAACGCTATACTTTTAATTTCATTCTTTCATTTAATCACAGATATGCTTCTAGAATCTGATAGTGAAGTAAAAGATCCATGCCCTGATCAGAAAATAAGTTATTCCTTTGGTGAGAATTACTATAATAATCTCACTATTATTTCTAGTGTTAGGGATGAAGTACCAGTATAAAGGTTGCACCTTCTAATATTGTGTCTGAGTGTGAGGGAGGGCCTTCAATATTTTCCTTCCATCAAAATCATCATTTTAGTTTGTTATGCTAACAATTATTGAAAAGCACATTGAGGAGCCATCATATGTAAAACTGTCCTAGAGTTTGACAAGCAGAGCAAATCATCACCCAAAAGGATTTAAAAAAACAAGAGGATTTTAAGAAAAATAAACTAAGAAAAGGACTGAATAAAAATGAGGTAAAATGTAGAGTAATTCATGTTGTACTCAGAAAAGTGTAGATTCACCTACATCAGTAATTTAATGGCAGATTTTAAAAAATAATGCTGTAGTTTTTCCTGGATATACAGAGATTCACAATGAACTATTTTGATATGACAGCAAAATCTAACATGAATCACTATCTCAAATACCTGTATTATTGAATTAATGCACTTATGGCATTCTCATAATATTTACACCATTGTACTCAACACTACTAAAAAAAAATGCTATCCTTTCCCCTGGAGAACTATGATGATTACTTTTATGTGTTAACTTGGATAGGCTATTGTGATTGGTAGTTTAGTCAAAAACCCGTGAAGATGTTATAATCCAAGTCCACACTTGGATTATAATTTAAAGTAATTCTAAAAATATGATTAATATTTTAAATCGGTAGTCTTTGAGCTGAGTGGATTATCATCTATAATAGTGGGCCTCATCCAATCAGTCCTTAAAAGAAAACATGAGAGGATCCTGCTTCCAGGCTGCCTTTGGATTCAAGGCTGGAGCATCACCTCTTCCTGGGTCTCTAGCTTGCCAGACTGATAGCAGATTTTGGTTTTACTAGTCCTCAAAATCGTGCGGGCCAATTCCTTAAAATAAAAACTCTCTACACACACACACACACACACACACACACACACACATCCTATTAGTTCTGGAGAACCCTTTTACAGGACTTCATTCATACTCATTGAAGACCTTCTAAAATTAAAATTGCTTTTTTATTCCTATTACTAATATTACAACCACTCGCTTGCTTTTATATATTTATTCAAAACTACTAACCCCCAAATTAAAAGCTTCAGAATGTGAAATTTCTAGAGAGCTTTCCTTTATTCATTTATTCAAGAATTCATTAAAATTGAACTAACTGCAGACATTATTCCAGCAGCCATAGACATAGTGGCAGACAGACAAATTTCTGCTCTCAAGGATTTTCTATTGCTATATAGATGAGACAAGAACTCTTAAAAAGTCACTAAATTTTTAAATATAACATATTAAATATTATCTAATGTTAATAATTGCCTATACTGGGAATTTCTATATAACATTGAGATGCTTATAGTTAAAACAGATTTATTTTATGCCAGTATTTAATGATTTGAAAGCTTTTACTTAATACTTAGCATACAACTGAAAATTTGAGTATATAAGAATTGCTTGATTAATTCCTTCATTCCTTAATTCATTCAAGTTATATATCTCTTATATGTCTAAGAAGTATATAGGACAACTTGAAGAGAGGCCCAGCCATTGTAATTGCAATTTATGTAGTTAATAGTATAAAACTCAAAAGAAATAACCAGACACAGAGATAACAGTTTTTCCTTATTAAAATTAAACTTGGATTATATTTTTTCACAGGAAATCACTTATTTTAAGTGGTTTTTATAAAGTACTTGCATTTCTAATTTACATTCTGGTTTCTAGCTACAGCTACTGGCCCTAATTGAGGGCTTCATTATTTCTCATTAGGACTGTACTAACAGGCTCTGAACAGATCCATTTCACCTTCAGGCTCTGCCATCTTAAATCCAGCTTATGCACTATTTGAATATGTAATTACCCTATTCAGAAATTTTCAGTGATTTCATTTCTCACTCAGAATGTCCATCCATGGAAGTTTCTAAATGTCTGATTATTTCTCAGGTCCCAAATTCTGAAGCATGAAAGAGGCAATTAAAGGCTGATATAAAATGGTAGTATAATTACCATTAAGTTTGGATGTATACTCTAAAGAAATAATATATGAACAAAGAGGCAGGTGGAGTTATGGTAGGATGCAAAAAGCCAGAAGTACTCAGAGAAAGATTTTTTTGTTTCAGAAAATAGATTCTGGTTGGGTGTTTTGTCAAAAATTCTGAATGGTCTGAGATATTACATCATTTGTGTATATACGTATATGCATATAGTATATGTAGACATGGATAAGGATATATATGAAACATGATACATATGAGTCAAGAAAAGTTTCTTTCTTGATACAACCAGATCAACAGCCAGAGTAACATGGTTTACCTGCATCCCCCACATCTAGACCTGCAAGCAAGGCACTGAGAGTCCATGAAAACTTCCTACGTGAGTGGTGGCTTGCACTCTGTAGAGGGGAATGGGATAGAGAACCATGGATTTTCTGTTTTCATATGGGAAAAATGTAGGTGCTTCCCCCTTCTCTCCTGAAAAGATGGAATAAAACTTGGCTTTAAGTAGATGTGATGTAAAAATCCTAGATTCTTACTGAAACTCTTTGGAATGTAAATACATATCTTTAAGAGCCAGATAAGCCCCAAAGTCAGACATAGTTCATCCTATTGACATGCAAATATCTATGGGGATAGTGCTTCAATTTTCTTGGCACTGTGGGAGTTTAATTTTAGGAACTTAGTCTAGGCTACAACTATTGGGGATCTTAGGTAGACAATATGCTTTATTATCCTTTTGCCATTAACTAATGTTTCATTATCCTAGTGCCATTAACTAGATATATGACTACAGCTCTAATTCTTATGGTGTGTGAGAAGAAAAATGCTTCTAGAAGAGAAGGCAAACATTCTTTATATTTACATTGTAAACATTTTCACATCTAAGGCTTTCCTCAGGAACATTAAGAAATCTCCACAATTAGTTTATTCTATTTCAGGGCTAGAATAGTGCATTGGGCTTTGTCATGCTCAGATAAAATATTAATTAAGGCATAATATCTCTCAGCCAAGAAAAGTGGTTATACTTCGTTTTTCTATAAGTCCTAGGAAAAAGTACACTTACTACATACATTAATGAATAGATAACCATTTTTTACTGCACAATTCTCTTATTGGTCAGATTAAGGCAGACCAATGAACATGGTCTTTTCCAGATACTCTTGATTAAATCTAGCTTCTGAACCTACAAACTAAAAACTAAACTCCAAACCTTGGTTTTCCCTCTGAGAAAAATTTACCCTAAAGTTTGACTGACTAATCTTTAGATTTTCCTAAATAAGAACACGTACAGATTTCTCCTTGAAATGGTCCATCTTTAAAAAAAAAAAAAAATGGTCCATCTTTTCAGAATGGTAAGAATTTTTGGAATCTTCAAATCAGTCTTACTGGCTCACAGCATCTCCTTTGCCTAACCTTAGTAACAGAGCTTCTAGACCTATATGGATAGCCAAGGACAGTCCTGGCCAAAATTGTTCTTAAAGTGTTCATTCTAAGTATTTTGACTCTATCTGCAAGAAGGCTTTTTCTTATCATAGCAGCCACTTCTCTAGCATCCAGGTTTCTACTGTTCTATTACTCAGGATTACCACTTTCCACATCTAGGCCTATATTATCTGTAAAATTACCAACCCATAGGTGTTCTCACACTATTTTCCTTCATCTCCAATATTTTTTGTGCCATGTCCTTCCTTATCAGGCTAACTATCTCTGGAAATGTGGTAAATGAACTCAGGTTTTCTGGTAATAGACCTTAACTCATTCATTGAAAGAACAAATGAGTACCTATCATAGGCAATGTGAACAGCATGCATAAGGTTCCTAATCTTGTGCATCTAACATAACAATGTAGGACAATATATGTTTGAACAGAGAATTATCAATCCTTAATTGGGGGAATATTAAGAATATTATAAAGAAGGTACAACGTACTTCTGTATGTTTTTGTGTATGTACATGCATGCACATGCATAAGGTCTTTTGTTTTTAGTGGAGGCCTTTCGAAACAAAAAATACATCTAGCTGGAGTTCTAGACTTCACACATATAAACTAGTTGTATTAGTAGACTTAGATTTTGGCTGGTTTGTTTTCTTTCTTGCTTGCTTTCTTTCTTCCTTCCTTTCTTTCTTTTTTCTATATTGCTTCCAAAATGTCTTGTTATAAATATAATTCTCTCAAAATTAGAGTCCATTATTGGAATCCATTCTTTTTTGTGTGTTCCATTCCTTCTTTCAAATTATCCATTACTTTTAATGGTACTATGTAGTATTTTCTGAGAGTAATTTTTTAAATCATAAAAGATGAATGCTCAATAAATTAAAAATAGAAAATATCCACAAAGAATAAGAAGTGCTCATAAATAAACACTAGTATTTCATGTTTCATTATTTATCCTAATAAATGTCAAAATGAATAAAGTTTCCTATTTTTTTCTTCACATTTTACCTACATTGGAACTTTTGGTAAGTTTGTTCATATTTGAATTGGTTGTATGTGGTATGTGGAATGCTTTTGGATGGTGACACTGCTGAAAATGTGAGTTATGAGGCTAATAAGGAATATTAAAAAATCCTATCAATATTACAATGAATGACACAGAAAAATAATCTGTAATATCTTTTCTCAATAAAAGTAAACAGTGGTATTGAAACTGGAATTTTTTAATAAAGGACTGAAGTGAGAGAATAATATTCTGCAAGTTTTAACAAGGTACATATTAAAACTTCTGTTTGTGATTTTCAATTATTATTTCATATACTATTTTTCTACTATATTAAAGAAAATTGAACCTTTAATTTATATGCTTATTTCTTCCCAGACCATTGAAATTATGCATCATGAAACATATTTTAATATTTGCAAAAAGTAAGAGCATATATGCTTATAATACTTCATAATATTTGCCAATTTTCATATGATGTTTGCTAAAACTAGTTTTTTGCTGAGTTAGATTAAAAATTAGTAATGATGAATGTTTTTGCCAAAAGATTTTGCTCCTCTCCTACTTATGAAAGGAAAAGCAACTAATTAACACTATTAAAAAGATAAGTCCTGCCACATCTAACAAATCCCTTTCAACCATGAGTTTTTATATCCTTATTAGATCCCTGAAATTTTTTCTCCCCTTAGTCAGAAAAATGGTGGTCACTTAATATAAACTTTAATTTATCTATTTCTTACCTATTAAATAAAATAATAAACTAAATAATTGTCTAATTAGTTAACAAACATTTCCTCTCAGAAATAGTTCACCATTATGAATTGACTTGTCTAGAAAACTGTATATAAGAAAGCTACCCACAAAAAAACTAATTTTTTTCCTTCAGTAGAAATAGCATGCTAAAATTTAAATAACTATTATCTAGACTTCACCCATATATTTTATTTTGAATATATAAATCTGAAATAAGCCCTGTATATGTGTGAGTGTGTATGTGTGTATGTATGTGTGTATGTATGTATTATTATTTCTCACTACAGCCATGGTTGAATTAGAAATTTATGCATTTCACAAAAATATAGTTTTTGTTGACCAGTCAACCTTGATAACAGCAAATATATTTTCCTGGTTAAGAAAAGAACATTTTCATTGGTGATTGAGAGTAAGTCAAATGACCCTGAACACTTTTATTTAGCATTTACTGGGGAAATATTATAGGCATCATGCTTTGATCACACTGAAATAACATTAGAATTTTCACACACTACAAAAACCCAGAAATATCCTTCAACCTGGAGATTTATAGATATCCTATTAAACACCTAGACAAAAGGAATAGAAACTGAACTAATGAAATGGTAATGACAACAAAAACAGCACTTACCAGCACTTACCAAATTATGGGTGTAATTTAAAGGAGGAAAAGAGATCAATTCATTGTTACACATAGCAGTGTAATTTTATCAGTAAAAATGAGAGAATAAAAATAACTGAGTTGAATCCCTTGCTCAAAAATTGTAAAAAGGAACAACCAAGGAAATTTTTAAAAAATATAGTGAAAGAAACAATAAATTAAAAAGCCTTGATTAATGATGTAGAAAATAGAAAACAGTAGATCTAATTAACAAAAATCTCAGTTCATAAAAATTAATAAAATAGACAAAGCACTAGCTAACTCAATCAAGGGGAAAAAGGTGCAAATATACAAAAGGAATAAAAGGACATAAGTAACTATTAAAACAGAAAAAAATTTAAAAATCCTAAGAGGCTACTTTAATGACCTCTAATGAAAAAAAATAAGTTTAGTGGAGATAGACAATTCCTAAAGGAAAAGCAAATAACTAAAGTTGGACTTATTTGAATTATAATACTCAAATTTCTCATTTTAAGAACTTTAGAAAAGAAAAAGAACTTTAAATGTATTCACAGAGTACTTTGTTTCGTTCCTTCAGATTCACTTATCATCCTTCCTGCCCCTCACGTGTGTGTCCAAGGAAGCAGTCCACTATTGGCTGTATTGATGGTCTCGCTTCACTTCTAATTTCTGGTGGTGTTCTTGAGTCTGGCCCTATATTTTTTTTTTTTTTAAGATTTTATTCATTTATTTGCAAGAGAGAGAGAGAGAGAGAGAGAGAGAGAGGCAAAGATACAGGCAGAGGGAGAAGCAGGCTCCATTCAGGGAGCCCAATGTGGGACCCAATCCCGGGTCTCCAGGATCACGCCCCAGGCCAAAGGCAGGCGCCAAACGCCTGAGCCACCCAGGGATCCCCTGGCCCCATATGTTTCTACATCTAAGGACATAAGTGTACAATATATTCTTCTAATCAGCTCTAATGAAATGATAGGTTACACAAGCGGACTTCGAAATACTGAACCATCCTTACATGCCTTGTTGAAGCACCATTTTGCCATGATGAATGTATTTATATTCATTTCTATTATACTATTGATTTTTGTCCATATTTTAAGATTCTCAGTAATTAAAAATGTTTATCATGAAAAATTCAAACATATAAAAAGCAAACCCATTTACTCAACACTTTCCATGAATATTTAGCACTCTGTCATTTTATATCATCTATACTCTCACTTCACAGAACAATACTCAATGATTGATATCATTATTATTATTACATAGTTATTTTGAGGTAAATGTATATAGAGAAATGCACAATCTCCTAATCCGTTATCAAATGCCATTTCTGACTAATTTCTTATGCTCTCCACTGGAAAAAAATAGCAACTCTTATTACTCAGAATGCCATAATTGTTTAAAGCTTGATTTTGTTGAGGGGCACCTGGATGGCTCAGTCAGTTAAGCATCTATCTTCAGCTCAAGTCATGATCCTGGGGTCCCGAGATGGAGACCTGACTGAGGCTCTCCCTCTCCCTCTGCCCCTCTCCCCACCTCATGTGCTCTCTCTCTCTCTCTCTCTTTCTTTCTCAAGTAAGTAAATAAAATCTTTTAAAAATAAATAAAGCTTAATTGTGTTGAAACAACACAGTTCTTTCTGCATATGTAATTTCCTAATACCATTTATTTAGTGCTAGTTTCACCACTACATTGGGCCACTTGAGAATTTTGGCTTCCAGTGATTCTCTCAAAAGTTATCAATGTGCTTCATTGACAATGAGCATGAAAAAAAGTGTTACTCAGATCATGCAGAAACACATAAATGATAATTCATTTTCTAGACATGTTAAATTTCCTGTTCAGAATTTTATAGCATCTAGGTAGAATGACACATTGTCCAATTGTGTTTTCTCTTGAACTCTCAAGATCAGAACCAATGCATACCTATTAATGTAGTTCTCTTCAAAGTTGACTAAACCCCTGTCTTACACACATTGCTATCAGTGCAAAAAACAAGGAAAGAAGATACGAGTGAAGAAAAAAAGCAGTCTGATTTGCTCACGGAGTATATGTTCCTGGCCAGCAAGCTTTAAACTGGCTCAAGAGAGCAGAGCCTCATCACATCAGAGGCAAAAGAAGATAATAATCTGAAGGGCCTTTTGTCAGTGCCAAGCAAGTCTTGAAAGCTCTTAGATGAGAAAGTCAAGGCCATCCTCACAAGGATGCTTGATATATAGCATAAAGGCTGTAAAAGGGTTAGAATGGCCTCCCTGAGTGCTAGTAGCAAAGAGCGCACAGGGTGAAGAGTGCCTGCTACCATCTGCACTATCTTTAAATGGTGTAGACTGAAGGAGACAGTGTAGTCAGAACACAGACAAGCAAGCAAGATCTCACACATGGAGACACACATGCATCTTAAGCTCAAAGGGTGGTAATAAACCTATCATAGCCTGGAGCCCTCATTCATCCTGTGTCCAACATGTGGCCGAAAAATCCAAAATTCACATCATCTGATAACACAATCTTGTGTGATCATACAAAACAAACACCACAGCAACCAGTGAAAGGAATGTGCTCATCAGAATACTTTTCTGGAACTGGGCTCACTTGTAGGCTTGGACAACTCTTAAGCTCAATTTGCTAAGTACAGTGGGACAACTAATTGAACTGATGCATGGGTATATGGGTCAGAGAGAACAAACCATGAAACAGAAAACAAGGCTTAAAAGGTCCTGGACCAGGCTCAGGGTACTATTACCGGATGTCACTGCCAGCTCTACATCCCAAGAACTAGGAGTGGGACTTAGAGGAGCCTCCTTGCCAAAGTCTGAGAACAGTACTGCTTTTTAGCCCCTCTTCAGCAATGGCACTCTACCCTAGATGTAGCAGTTGCTTCCAGACTCCAGATTATCTTGTTATACTCAGAATCAACGTCATGAGTTTCCTTCACAGGTGACAGCAGCAGCCTGGTAGCATTTTACCTTCTGACACCTGTGCTCCAGCTTTTCACACAGCCCCTCTTGGAGGCTCTAGATTTGGATAGCTTGGGCTCCTTCCTCTATCCCAACCTTGATGAAGGTTACCTATGTAGCTGTCTTGAGGCGACCTCAGTTTTCCCTTCATGCTCATTAAATGCCCCAATACCTTCTATATTAAATTTCCTCTATTGAAATAGCTAGGATGATTTCTGTTTTCTTGATTCATCTCTGACTGATACACTTATGAATTAAGGATAAAGAAACATTTACTTATTGAAAAAACTTTCTAAAACTGTTCCGCATTAAACAAGTGTACGATCTACCAGTTTATGATTTCTATCAGGAAAACTGATTTGATTAGGAAAGACCCAAACATCATGTTCCCTTTAATACAAATTTGGCAATTTATATAGCTTTGGAAAACAATATGAGGTTGAAAAGAATTAATATGGAATAATATAACACGTAGTAGACTATGATACCTTTAAATTAAATTCATTTCTGCAACAATTTGTTGATCCTACTGCATGATATCGATTGACAATATATGTTAAATATCACACAATATTTGTTGTCTTACTTTTATTTCCCCACCATGATTGATTATAACTTATAGGTGGATCTTGATGCTTCACTATTGGATTCTTGTACTTCATTTGTGTTTGCCAGTATTTAAAAACAGCAGGATATAGTCATTGAAAGATACAACTGGGAAAGTTTTCTAAAAGTGTAATTAATGAAGTTGGACCTTAAGTGAAAGGTTTTTTTTTTTTTTCATATATGATCCAGCTAAGGCCTTTCTATGTTTTATTGTCTCTATTATATGATGCACTTGCAACAAAGAAGTCGAAATCAATGCTAATGGGATTAAATATGAACCATGCCATATCCATCAGTGATATAAGTCTATTTCAAGTACCATATAGCATCAGTTAAGTTTCCACAAAGAACAACGAAGATAATCTTTTCTCCTAAGTGTTAACTCAGTGATTTAAGTAGAGGAATTGTATCCACAGTATTGACAAATAACACAGAACATCTCCTCATTATGGTGAAGAATACTGAGGTATTTTATTGTGTCTACTATTATTTCCTGTAATAACTATCAAATCAAAAGCTACGGGTCTACTTATCAGACGAGAAATTTCATAGACTGTACATTCTCTCACACTGTAGTAATCAAAATAATGATAGGCTGTAAAGTTACAAACTGAAAAGGTCAAGTATACTACTGCCGGTTGGTAAAATGACCCAGACCTATAGGTGAGAATGGGACATAAAAGATATCCATTTGAGCATTTATCTGATTCCTTGACATATGTCAGAGAGCACAGAAATCTCAAAATCCATAGCCCAGCTTATGAGGACAGAAAAACATTAATACTTCACTTTCTGGTCTAAACATTTTTGTTTATTCTCCAAAGAGTTTAGTAACTCTTTATAGGTAATCTCATCAAAACACAAAAATCATATGTAATTTTACATTTGTTAAGTATTTAACCTATATTGATACACTAAATGGTAAATAATAAAGTTACCTGGTATCTTTTATAAAGTACAATATATATTATAAAGAAAACAGAGCTGAGTTATATTTAATTAAATAGTTTATCCTAGTAAAACTAATTTTTCTTCTAGATATGTATTTAAGCACAAGCTGCTAAAGAGAGTAAAGTCATTTATCTGAGCCTCAATTGATTTTTCCAGAATGATCCATGATGGAGTTTGTCCTGTTGTCAACTAACTCTGTAACTGTGACTAAGAGCTTCTGATGATTTCAAAACACATCTGTAACATTATTCTGCAAAATCCATGTCATATAACAAAAATATACTCACCATGTGTAAAGAAGTATAGGCACTGAATAGTTCAGTTTTGAATTGCAATTATAATATTCAAAGTGTAACTTATCTTTTAAGCTTAACTTACTTTACTAGGATGCTTTTAATGTTCACGAAATTAGCAGAACACAATTATACTTATGACATAAACCATTTTTACTAACTGATCTAAAAATGCTTTGTGAATAAAATACTTAAGCTTAACAGAAATGTATGGGAGCATCTATACTATCCACAAAAGGAAACAAATATATAAAATCTCAAGAAGAGGAGCACCTGGGCAGCTCAGTTAAGTGTCTGCCTTCGGCTCAGATCATGATACCAGGTTCTGGGATCAAGCCCTGAGTTGGGCTCCCTGCTTAGTAGGGAGTCTGCTTCTCCTTCACCCTCTGCCCCTCCCCCACTCTTGAGCATGCACTTTCTCTTCCTCAAATAAATAAAATCTTAAAAAAAACTCAAAAAGATCAAATATTTTACACAAAGACACAATATTTATATCTATCACAGAAACAAGATGATGTATTATTTACAGAAAATATTTATTGTAATTAATTTTACTATATAATTTTGTATTTGCTTTATGTACATATAATCTATGGTACAGAAAACCAAATGTTCTCTTTTATTTTTGCAAAGTGATTCTGCCTTTTTTTTTTTTTAATTTATTTATTAGAGAGAGAGAGAGAGAGAGAGAGAGAGAGGCAGAGACATAGGCAGAGAGAGAAGCAGGCTCCATGCACCGGGAGCCCGACGTGGGATTCGATCCCGGGTCTCCAGGATCGCGCCCTGGGTCAAAGGCAGGCGCCAATCCGCTGCGCCACCCAGGGATCCCTGATTCTGCCTTTTATACAAAATACCAAAGAAATATCTTAGAAAGAAGGGGAAAGAAATGAGCTCAAATACCACAAAGACTCTTTTTTAATTCCACTGAAGCTGAACACTAAAACTTTTGTTCAAATCACTGGAAATATGTAACTCAGTGGTCACAGGAATGTAAAACCTATATAAACACATGCTAACTTTTTTGAAGTCTGATGGCTTTGTTGTAATAAGTTTCAGTTTGCAATGAGAAAAATTTATTTAACATAATAATAGGGAATCCTTATTACATGCTTAAAAATATTAACTACTTGAATTATAGTAAAATGCATCTTCCTGTCTATTATCTTAGTAAACCCACGACTGCTTTGTACTACATATTTTAAATTAAAATAAGGTTGACATCTGGAAAGTTAAAAACTGATAAGGGAAAGGTTGAAAATAGAAAAAAAAGACTTGCTGGATTATTATATTGCATAAATAAATGTACTTTTCTTTTAAGTTGACATAAATATTATCAATGAATTTTTAAGAGTCTATTCCTATTTTTGGTCTTGGTCAGCATGAAATAACTTGAACTGAATTTATCTGCTTGCCTGAAGCAACCAAAAACCAGAGACAATATACATAACAATTGTTTTCAAGACACTACACATCTGGCAATGAAGAGAGTGAACACTGTGAGGTGGAAAACAAACAAGATGATCTCTATGATTATCTCAGCTTTTATCTTTCAAGAAGTTTCCAGGCCATAGTACAAGGACAGCACACCCAAGAGAACTAAGACAGACTTCCTGAGGAGACTGTGCTGAGTAACCGGGAAGAACAAGGCACTACAATTTGCAGCACAGAGCACCGGAGAAAAGAATAATCCTGAAAGAAAGCTGGGGGAAGTGTGTGAGGGCACCCCTTGAACATTCAGCAGAGCTCTGTTCAGTGCATGAGTGTGAGGAAATTACCTGAGGCTAGAGGAAGATCGATCTGAAAGGATTAGAGCAAACAACAACCAGTGTACACAGGGCCAGAAATAATGTGATAGATTGGAAAAAAATGAGAATTGTGTAAGTAGAACATTCAGGACATTTTTGCCTCAGTAGTGGAGAAAAATTATTTCTAGACTCAAACTGCTCTGAACACCTCTACCAATTCCTAAAGACATGGCTTAAAAGAAGCAAACTGTTTAACTGAGTTAACCTTATCCCAGAACAGAACTTAACAATATCTACAAGAATATACAAAAGATTCAACAAACAAGAAGTCAAAATTAATAATGTCTGCTATCCAGCCAAAGATTGCCAAGCATGCAAATGAGCAGAAAAATACAACACATAATGAGAAAAATAATCAACCAATAAAAACCAACCCAAAACTTGCACAGATGTTAGCATTTACAGACAAGTATATAAAAATTTTTATAAACTGTATTCTGTATGTTCAAAAAGTTAAGTAGAGACATGGAATATATGATTAAAAGCTAAAACAAACTTCTAGAAATTTGTAAGGAGAAAAATGCACTGTATGGTGCTAACAGCAAGTTAGAAAAAGTAACCTTCAAGCTATAGCAATAGTAAATATTTAAAATTAATTACAAAGAGAAATAGTAAAAAAAAAAAAAGTGCAAAAATAATCAGTGAACTATAGGACAATTTGAAGCCTCCTATTAGTGTATTTAGAGTCCTAATAGTAAAAGCAAGAATAGATTTCTTTTAAAAAATTGAAATAATGTCCAGAAAAATCCTAAGTATGTTTAAAATCATAAAACTATGGAACCAAGAGGCTCAATGAACCCACAAATTCAAGAAATTCAAGTATAAGAAATGTACAGGAAACAGAAACAGAACTAAGGCATATCAGAGTAACATTGCTCAAAACCATTGATAAAAAGATAAATTTGTAAGTACACAGAGGACAAAGAAATGTCACATACAGAGAAACAAAAAAGCAGGTAACAGCAAATTTCATGTCAAAAACCATGCAAGTAAAGAGAGAATAAAACAATATCTTTAGATTGTGAAAGATTAATTGTCCAAATAGAATTCTATACTCAGTAAAAATATCTCCCCAAATACAAATGGAATAAAACTTTTATCAGACATCTCAAATGGAAATAATTCATTGCCATCGTATCTTCACTACAAAACTAAAGGAAGCCCTTCAGGTGGAAAGAAAGAGATAAGAGGGGTCTTCCAAGAGCTGTCTTGGAAAATACGTATCTTCTTAAAAGAATGAAGAACCCTGAAATGGTAGCTACAGTTCAATAGCAAGATTAAAAATGGGCAAAATATTTGAATAGACACTTCACTAAAGAAGATATACAGACTGGGGGGACAGGGGACTTGGGTGGCTCAGTCAGTTGAGTCTCTGACTCCTGGTTTCTGTCAACCCATGATCTCATGGTTGTGAGATTGAACCTTGTATGGGGCTCCGCACTCAGCAGGGAGTCTGCTTGAAGATTCTCTGCTTTGCCCCTCCCCCCACTTGATGATGTAGTACTTTCTCTCTCTAAAATGAATTAATACATCTTTAAAAAAGAAGATATACGGATGGCAAACCAGCACACAAAAGGATATTCAACATCAATAAAGTGTAAGAGAATGCAAATTTAAATTAATACTAAATAGACAGAAACACCAAAAAGACAGAAACCTCTGCATTTAGAATTTGTTCAGACCCTGCTCTTTGTACCTCTTCACCTAGCTATTCATTTGTATTCTTTGCAATAAAACAATAAACATAAGTAAGGTGCCTTCCTGAATTCTGTGAGCCATCTAGAAAATTACTGAACCTAAGGAGGAGGAACCTCCAATATACAGATGGTCAGTCAGAAAATCAAGTGGCCCAAAATTTATGATTGGCTTTTGAAGTGGGCACAATCTTGAAGGATTGAGAACTTTAACTTCTGGGATCTGATACTAACACCAGGTAGATGGTGTCAGAATTGAATTGAATTGAATTATCAGATACTTAGTGTCTGAGTTGGAGAAAGGTCTTGGAAACGATATTGTGCATTTTGTATCATGAGGAAAAAACCCATATCATAAAGCAAAAATACAAATTATACTTGTTCATGCATGTTCACAGAAGGCTTATTTTGAATAGCCAAAAATATGGAAAGCATTCAAATATCCATCAACAAATGAATGAATAAGCACATTTTGGTATATCCATTGAGTGGAATACTACTCAGCCATACAAAGGAAGAATATCAAAATAATTTTGCCAAAAAAAAGGAAGATAAGTGCATACTCTATACTCTGTTTATGTAAAGCTCTATGAAATGCAAAGTAAACTATCGTGACACTTGGCAATGGTTTCTTAGAAAGCAGGGTAAAGACAGAGAAGAGGGGGAGAGGGATGGATTGAAATGGGACTGAGGACCGTGTAGGGTGCTGGATATATTCACTATTTGATTGCAGTGATGGCATAAGGTTGTATACATAAGTCAAAACATCATATTTATGTAAGATAATTGTCATTTATGCATCAATAAAGTCATTGTTTTAAAGTAACATTCTATGTATTTTTCTTCTTATCTCTGTCCTTTCTTCCACTCTCCATTGTGCACATGAATTCCAAGGAGGGCTAGGTAAAGGCTAATAGTTTTTACTGAGAAAAGAAAAAACAGTTAAAAGGAAAAAAGAAAAGGTTATCACTTCACAGTGCTTGTTTGCTGGAAAGAATAATGGTGCACTCGCTATTGCTATGTTGCTTGTGGTGTGTGTGCACCTGTTGTCATGACTTTTTCTTAAACAAAGTTATGTTGAGAAGATCAGCCCTCTATTAAGGCCTTTAATAATCTAGTACATTAATAAAAGATCTGGCTAATATGAATCATTCTCAGAAACATCTATTTAAAATCTTTTGTCAGTTTCATTTCTCTTAAATGTGTTTTCACTGCAGAGAAAGGAAAACTCTATTTGCAAACACCTGTAATATGCATGGTGACGTTTATTGGAATTTTCAAATTAGAGTATTTTTCTTGGGATTTGAGACCTTTTTTTTTTGTTTAAACAATTCTGAGGAAGGGCACTGGGGTGGCTTAGTCGGTTAAGTGTCTGCCTTTGACTCAGGTCTGATCCCAGGGTCCTGGGAAGAGCTCTCTGCTCATCAAGAAGCTTGTCTCTCCTTCTCCCTCTGTCTCTCTCCCCAACTTGTGCAATTTCTCTCTCAAACAAATAAATAAAATCTTTAAAAAATGAAATATTTTCATTCTTAAAAATAAATAAATAAAAATTTTGAGGAAAATGTTATGGACAGTCATGTATGAGGCTTCTGGGCAAGATCAAGGAGTACAGAGCTCTTTTAATGCATATCAGTAATTTATATTTACACATTCTATTATACTATTCTTTCCTGAGACCATTTTAAATGATTTTAATAACTGGTGGAATATTCTAGACTCAGTTGGGATAGCCCACAAGTAGGAATAGAAAGAATCCAAATTCACAAAATATAAAGGTTATGTCAGATTTATAACTAACTTAGCAATCAATACATCCAGAATTAAATTACATGATCCAAGCCAAACAAAAACAAAAACAAAAACAAAACAAAACAAAAACACCCAAAACAACAACAATAAAATAACAACGAAAAACCAAAAACAGCTTACCACCACCACCAAGCACACTTTTTAGTAATGGATTTAAGTATGAGGCTTCTCAGATCACTATAGAAGAGGGTAGATAGAATATAAGTATATCATTTCTTGTAACTTGCACAGAGCTCTATTGATTTATTTATATTGAAACTGTCACTCTATCAAGGAAGAAAAATACAGAATCTGGAAATGTGACTAGCATACCTAATATAACCACTACAAGAAATAAAAATTATGTAATCCAGGAATCGTCACTATATCAATGTTGTGTAGTTTTTATTTTTTATTTTTTTTAATTTTTATTTATTTATGATAGGCACACAGTGAGAAAGAGAGAGGCAGAGACACAGGCAGAGGGAGAAGCAGGCTCCATGCACCGGGAGCCGGACGTGGGATTCGATCCCGGATCTCCAGGATCGCGCCCTGGGCCAAAGGCAGGCGCCAAACCGCTGCGCCACCCAGGGATCCCTGTTGTGTAGTTTTTAAAGCTAAAATAAAAAAAAGTGGACTATCTAGATGTGTATCAATGTATTGTAGAAAGACAAATAGAAAGATCTGTTTTCATATTTCTAACTACTTACAAAACAGTCTCGTAGCGAGATTGCAGGCGATACAAGTGATAGTGGTGACTGCAGAGAGAAAGGTTTTCTAAAAACAACAGAGAAATACATCTTTAATTTAATCTGCACCTACAAATTCCCTATATGTATGCATACATGTGAGAGTGTGCTACTATTTTGGCTTTTTCCTTCACTCTGTGTTCAATACCGGAATTTCAACACTATTTAAATTAGTTTTAGCTATAACACTGCATTACCCAATACTTCCTAATAATTTCTGGGAAGTAATTTAGGATATATTAGGTTTGGAAGGTGAAAATAATATTTACTTTTGATGATTTACAATGCATTTTTGTGTGTGCATGTGTGACACTATAAGATTATTTCAAATGTCTCCAAAAGGCAATAGGACTAAAACCAAACCCAAACAAAACAAGCAAACAAGCAAAAACTAATCAAACTACTTACTCCATAATTCTTACTCTGCATCCTGATAATGGAAATTCATGGGTACAAGAAAAGTGAAGGTGGAAAACGAGGGGGTTGCACAGGGATTGACATTCTTGGTCAATATTTCCAAGAATTGTTTCTCATGGGGTACTAGTCTCAAATATATTCATAGAAATGTTTTTAAAAAGATTAGAAGAGGATGTAAATTTGGCAAACATGACCTGTGTACTAGGTACAATAAAGGTCTCTCAGATGTTCATAATTCCTATTATATTTTAAAGACTGTGTAGTCCATAGTAGAAACTTGCTTAAATTATCCAAATCAGAATATACCACAGTCATTTAACTTTTGGAAGTATTTTAAAGTCATCCCTTGGCATTAATGATCATAAACACACTTTTGGAAATTCAGTCCTAGGCTCATCTTTGACTCTAAATTTTTAAAAAAAGATTTTATTTATTTATCTGTGAGAGACACACACACACACACAGAGGCAGAGACACAGGCAGAGGGAGAAGCAGGCTCCCTGCAGGGAGCCCGATGTGGGACTCAATCCCAGGATCCCGGGATCACGACCTGAACCAAAGGCAGATGTTCAACCACTGAGTCACCCAGGTGTCCCTCTCTCATGCTAAACTATTCCACTTCTGGCATATGACTCAAGTTGCTTTTTCATTAGAAAGAATGGATGTAATTCAGAAGAGGCGAAGTCTTGTAGTGTGCATGTGAGGAAAAAATATTTTAAGTTAATAGAGCTGAAAAGGTGCATTATGTACTTATTGATATTAATTTTCCTGTAGTATTTTTAGATGCCTGGCATTTGTGCTCTTCAAGGTGAGTTCCAGAGGGGCTAAAAAGGAGCAGATTCTGCACACATTGAGAAGTTATAATAACTCAAAAATTTGGTAAATTTCTAACAAATGGTTTCTGCACCTATGTAAAATGAAAGCCAAATAAACTGCTTGCAATTTGGCCATAAGAATCAAAGAAAGAATTTGTAGATTTTAATACATTTGAAGCATATCTGTTGTCTTTGGTTCATATTTTGAGAATAGCTTCCAGAGATCAACTTTAAAACATTAGGCAAGATCAGAGAATCATAGTAATTTATTGTTTAGAAATAGCAAAGAATTCATCTGGGCCTGAGGTTCTTAGTAATTAACTAGTTGCATTATGTAAGAATTCTTTTATTATTAACAAAAAGGTGTAAATATTTTATTAATAGTAAAGTGCCATTGCTTATGAGTGATTTCTTTCACAAAAGAGGTCAAAGATGAATTATATAATGATATCCCTCTTAGCATTTTGATATCTTGTCTTCAGTGGAAGAAAACAAATGAAAGTAAAGTTGTTATGTCTCAACTCAAATATAAGTTTGAGTTCTATTAATAGACTTTGTAGTACAGGTAAAACATATCCATCATGTGAGTTGTTGGAGGAAATAACTTAAATCCAGGACCTAGTAATTTATTTTAAGACATCTTTAACAGGTATAATTATGTGCATTACTCCACTGAAAATCTCTCGATTTCCTTTGTAGTTCTGTGACATGGACAATATTGAAAGCATTCTATCGATTGCTTGCTCTATTGTCACCTCCCTCCTTAGGCCTTTCTGTCCTATAGTCGGGAAGCTAAAAGTTCTATTTCTCAGGCCTCTTCCCACTAGGGTTCTAGAAGTGAGTTTCATTCTACAATTGAATACAGAATTCTGTGTAAGACTTTGAGTGAAAATCAAAAAATGCTCTCACCCTGCCTCCTCCTGTTTTTCTATAGGCAAGTGAAGTCACGGAGACCCAAATGTCAAGAGGATACTGCAACTTTCCAAAGCTATCACCAGATTGCAGGCATCTTTGGAGGAAGCAATGGAGTTGAGACTTAAAGAAGTATGTTCAAATCCCAGCAAGTCCTGTGGTCCCTGTGGTCCCTTGACTCCCACTTGCCAAATGTGAGTGGCACATTCTGAGTATCACATTCTCTCTATTCCATTTCAACTTAAAATATCGAAAGTGGTTTCTGCTTCTTGCACTCAGTCAGGGCTGACATAGTAGGGATGACATACAAACAAAATTTTATAGAAAAGGTCTTAAATGTTTTCACATTAAAAATGTGAATAAATAAAATCATAACTGAAAATTATTACAGCATTAGAAACAAGTTTTCTTTGCAATACATATGGAATTACATGTTCATTTATTTTCTGTAAAAGTTGGGAAAAAGTTAAGGGTGAAATTTTATTTTCCCAAAAGTTCGTTCATTTTTGTATATGTTTATTTTGACAATCATACTTTTTTTTCATTTAGAAAAGAAGAAAGCAGAACTCGTTTCTTATCTCTACATCTTCATCACCAGTAAATCCATTTACCCTTTGAATAAACTAAAATTTACATAATAAGTATTAAAATTGGCTTTTTAAAGGAAGCATTTCATGTAATTTATTAAAATGGCTTTTCTCCATTACACTGGAATTGAATAAGATTAGGGTTACATTAATAAAATACTAGTTTACAATAAGCATAAGGTTTTAAGTTACCTTGCATGTTTTCCTCATTATGCATAGTTGGAGATATAATCAATATTTAGAAAAATATTTAAGTAAAGAGCATTATCTGATTAACTTGATAAAAAATATTTAAGGTATGACTTTCAAATTATAAAGAAATAAAATTCTGCAGCATTTAATACTTTCATCATATATACATATACTTATAAGTGATATTTACATACACTGGCTTATATAACTCTCTTAATTATATTTAAATCTTTGCTATTTTGCAGAGGAAGGAAAGGACACTTGGTGACCTTAAATGCTTTGATCAACTAGTTAGTCAAGAGGATGAGTTATGATTTCAGGCCAGATGATCTGAGCTGTGAGTCATATAGTGCTGCTATTGCACTATTATTATTTCTGTGTATTCAGCATCTGGTGTTTATTAAATTTTAACTGGCTGAGAAAATTATAAACAAAGATGAAAATAAGTACAACATTAGCAAGAAATTGAAAATACCTTACTATCTCAGCCCAGACTTAAGTTAAAATTCTCACTGGATAAAATTCATTTTTAGAGGAATAAAACTGAACTGAAAAAAATATATATATTACTAAGAGGTTGTTCTTTCTTCCCAAACTCCCATTACATTGACTAAATCACATTTCCTGAAAAATTATATGTTATTTCAAATAAGAAAGTCAAAATCTAATGTGCTGTGTTATATATTACCTGAAAAAATATTAAATTAATTAAAAAAGGATAGCTTTCAAAGAGGCTAAGAGATTAGTTAAAAGTTACTGAATCTTGACTGTAGCCTATGGAATGCAAGGCATATCAATGAATACAAGTATTCACTCTTGGTGGATTTATAGTGATTTAGATTCAAGAAATTGGTAGAATTTGAGAATCCAGACTCTTTAAGATCACCTACTTCTCCCTTTTCTAATCATATTTTCACTATATAATTCTAATTTTTCTATCTATATGGAGTGGTGGAAATTAGATGCCTGAGTTTGATTGAATCTAGATCCACCATGTACCAAATGTGTGACTTTGGGGAATATTCAACTCTTAGTAATTTAATTCCTTCATATGTAAATGAAAGTAGTGGTATCATTAATGTCCCAGGATCACTAAATGAGTTCATACATGAGAAATCCTGAGAATACGGTTTGGCATGAAAAAAAGTGATTAAAAAGTGCTAGACAACACTAAATAGTAATTAATATGCATTAAGTTTTCACTGGACCAGGTAATAAAGTAGACATTTTATGCATGGCCTTCCTAACCTCTTAACCTTACAGTTCATTTAGAAGAGAATAAAGCAGAACTTATAAATGATTATAAATGTCATTTATAAGATAATTTCTTTAGATGAGGAAAATGCACATAAAGAGGATCCCACTGATTATCAGTGATTACTAATATTTCAAAATGTTTTCTAGATATAAAATTTCTCACTTATATCTGTAATTCTTAACATACCAGGATTCCAAGATTTTGATTACAATGATTCAATCTCTAAGAAAGAAACACATTTTAGGACATTGAATGTTAAATAACTTCTTGTACCTGCAAAGCTAAAGATTAAGCTTTCAAAAGTGATGCATGACTTTACAAGGTACTGTCTTAAGAGATTTTGTTTGGCTTCAGATGATAGTTCCATTTTACCACTTTATAAATTGGAGGACAATTTTTTGTCTACCTTTGTCATGATTATTAAATCTTAATTTATATCTTGTAATTTGTCCAATCTTAATATTTAGAAGACAGATCTATGCATTTTCATCAGCTATTTAATACAGTTCAATATTCGATGACATATTTTATGTCATATGATATGATTATAAATAGATGGATCCAGAAAATGTGGTGGAGATTTTCTTTTTCTGGATCTTACATTTACAGATGAAAGACTAGGATAATCTTCCTGGCCTCTTTCATCCCCATTCCTAATCTTCCCTAAGGGAGGGAGAATGATGTCTGAATGGATATGTGCATGGAGGGTATGAGGAAAAGGAAATTGGTCTCTTCCTTTTTTTAAAAATTTTTATTTATTTTTTATTATTTATTTATGATAGTCACAGAGAGAGAGAGAGGCAGAGACATAGGCAGAGGGAGAAGCAGGCTCCATGCACCGGGAGCCCGATGTGGGACTGTGGGACTCGATCCCGGGTCTCCAGGATCGCGCCCCGGGCCAAAGGCAGGCGCTAAACTGCTGCGCCACCCAGGGATCCCGGTCTCTTCCTTTTTTAAATCTCTCTCTCTCTCTCTCTCATCATCATCATCATCATTATTACCATCCTCATTACTATCTTAACCTGTTTGCCTTCAGAGGGGGTATGTTCTGCTCAGATTTCATGTATGTGGCAAATTCAAAGTAATGGGTCTGCTCTCCAAGGAAAGATGCAGGAGGACTAGAATTGTCTACAGTAGTATGTAATTGGATAGGTAAGTCAGTTTTCTTCTAGGATAAATTACCTTGAGCTATTTTGGTCATAGGTCAGATATCATACTTTGTAATCAATTCTTTAATAATAAAGGTATGATTGAATTATATATCAACTTCTTGATTAATTATTATTTTTGGAAGGGGTATAATATTAGTCCTCTCCTGTAATTTCAAGACATAGTTATGCTCACAGTGGCTTTCATTGTGACCCTATAGAGGTAGAGAAGAAAGAAAAACAGGAGACTAATCATCAAGCCAAGCACTTTCTCTTTCCATATTTCTTGTCCACAGTGCTATTTCTGAGACTCTCTTCATTGCCTTGAGCATCTTTTCATTTACCTATGTTCTTACCTATTTTCCCCTGGATATTTCCCCATTGGAGAAGTTGAGATATATTCAGAAGCTTCTTGCCTGTAAACCTAGTACTGGCTCTCCATTCATGTAAAATACTTTACTGAAGTACTATGTAGAAGATTTTTTAAATGAAATATATATTATGCAAATAAAAATTGTTATAATTTGGTAGGAAACATAAAAATATCAAAGCAAGCACTCTGGTACTATTGTAAGAATAGTCAGAGGGAGCGTATTTGTATTGAACTCTCAAGAGGCAGGAAAGATAACATTATGGGTCATTCTGCCTTTCATTTCTGTAAGTATTTGGACTCATTAAATGCATTACTAAGCTCTCTCTCTCTCTCTCTCTCTCTCTATATATATATATATATATATATATATACATATACATATATATATATATATATGAATGAATTTGCCTAAAAACCCTCTCAATTCCTTCACAAAAAAAGCATAAAAGGTTTTTAATAATCTATATTTATTAGGGTTAATAACTTGGTTTCTAGGTAAAACTCCCCAATATAACCAAGAAATTAAAGGAAACAGGACAAAGAATAAAAGAAATAGGAAGATGAAAATAGAATATTTTGAAGTACTGTTATCAAAAGGTCTTTTATATGTAGTTGCATGCTGAAGGGTAAACTCCTCACTGAACTGGTGCTAATTACTGCTAATTACTAATAACTAAAACATAAAAACTGCTTCCTAGAGGGCTCATCAAAGCAGGTTCAAAGGTTATTTCCAAAACCCATTTGAGACCAAGATCACCTAAAGCCCAGAAAGATCAGACGAGCAGTGCATTTTCCTGGAAGAAATTCCCAAGAAATGAAGAATTCAATATAGTGTGAAGTTTTAACAGATCATTTTTACTTGTCATATTAGTAGCATTAATTAATATTAAAAGGGCTTAATATGGTTTTAACATATCTGCCAAGATCCTAATGTATTTATTCATAGGAAGGAAGGTTAGAGGCAAGGAAAGGAAAAAGGAAAGGAAAAAAATGACAATATTTTTTTCTTTTTCTGGTTAAGAACTGTGCAAGCAGCATTCCACTAGTGCCTGGGGCTTTATGCTGGCTCAAGGTCTTTCTTGGAAATATTTGCGTATATGATATGTACACAGAGAGTAGCATCATACTAAATTGATTTAAGATAGGTAAAATAAATAGGTAAATAGACTTATTTCACGTGTTTTAACATATAAAATATTAACAGGACGAAGGACGAAAATATCAAAGAATTTTCAGAAGAATGAAAATTGCTATAGACTTGTTAGCAGTGACCTTATGTTTGAATCTTAACACCAAATCTAAGTCCAAACATGGATATGCATATGTTAATACTTTGTTCCCTTCCACTTTACCTTCTCTTTGTATGAGTAATGGCTGCAGTCAATTTATCTTCTTCCCTCACTGGTATGTTTTGCTTCACATTATTGGCTTCTAACAATGTTAAATAAATGAAGTTACAGAAATCCCTTAGGCATATGATCAACTCTGACTAGGAATGGGGTATAATGGTGGTATGTATACTTATTCAAAGTTCCAAATAAATCTTAAGATGTAGAAAACACAGACTTTAATGCTCTAAGGTTAAAACTGCTGTTTTAGTAGTCTATGTGAAAAAAAAAAACACAACAAAACAAAACATTCTCCTGTCTTTTTCTCCTTCTGGCTCCTATACAAATATTTGATATGTATCTACTCACTGTTTAGAAATTATAATTGTTAAAGATCAATACTTGAAAACATGTGTGGTTCTTGCTGGCATGGAAGAATTTTTTTGTTGTTTAAAAGTACAATGTCAAATCCCCAGGAAAGAGCTATTCATAGTTTTCTATTAATTTTTTTCTCATGTAGTAATGAAATACATATAAAAATATTAAAATAAATGCCGTACATATTATTCATTCATAGGCAAAGTATGCATTAATTAACATTTCTCCTTGTTCCTATGGCAACAACTGTATCAAATAAACAGATTGGAGATATTCTATATTTCAATTATACTAATTATAATTCAATATATCATATTAAAGTAATTTCAATTGTAACAAGACAATTTTGCACTGGTACGAACTTAAGGGGGCAAAATGAACAATTCAGCAGAAAGCAATTTCCTCTAATTTTCTATGCTAATTACTGAAGCTGCATTTGATATAAAAAATTCAGTCAAGCTTTCCCAATTTTCCAAGCATACACTTCTCAATTCTTCTAAATACAAGCCATTAACCCACCTACAATATACACTTGATACTTTTTATTTTATTTTATTTTGATACTTATTTTATAGCTTATTCTTGCTTAACCCATCACATGATTTAAAAAAAAAAAAAACTGTATTCTTCAAAGCTACTTTCCACTGCCTCCTAAAGACATCAGATCCTATAAACAAAGTCCAAGGAAATATTTCTTATGCTAATCTTATTTAACACATAGTCAGTATAATCATATAGATTTATGGAGTTGTTTATGGATGAATATTCTAGATAGATACTTATGGATATCATCTCACATAAAATATGCAAAAGTATCAGTTCAGTTCACATAGATAACCATATATATCATTATTTTTATATTCAACCTCCTTTAGAAAAGAGAACTGAGGTCTGCATACTTATAACTTTCTTTTCTCCTTCCCAGGAATTGCCATACATAAAAGAACAAACTGAATATAGTCCTGTGATCATCTGAACAAATCATTTGAACAGGCTGATATTCTTTGTATTATAAGTGCACTTCACCATTTTTCAAACATAAGTGTTTCAGATTTTTAATGAAACCAATGACCTACATAATTTTTACCTGTAAAAGATCTCAAATTCACTTTCCAGAGCTTTTTTTTTTTCCAATAAGGACTTCAGTACAATAACATGTAAAATGTATTCTTGTTTTCTTAGAAACAATATTGAATCATATTGAAAAAGAGTAGCTTGGCTATTAAAGAAAAAAGACGTTCAATATCTTGTGGATTTAATTTTAATTAAGTATAACACAACAGAGACTTAAGTTTAAGGAATTTGATTTCTTCCAGGGTGACCTTCAGGAAATTATTTAATAAATTTTGGAAACATTTTCTTTATTCATAATATAAAAGGACACTTTCCAGATTTAAAATCTTATGACTTTATAAAAATTCAGCAAAAATGTGAATCAAACGTTATATAATACTCTAAGTATTAAAGGGGCAAAAGGATTAGCTCAGGTTTGGTTTTGAATATATATATATATATGTATATATATATATATATTATCAAACAGCGTTATCTGACCTAAAAATTTACAGATTTAATTTTACATTTGAGGACCTCAAGTGTCTAATTTACTTTTTTGGGGAAGAGTGGGGGTAGAGAGAAGGCCATCAGAAGAGAAGACCTTCCAATCTACATACTTTGCTTCATGGTGACATTTAATCTTGGGAATCTTTATCCAGAGAGTGCCATGTACATTGCTTGTATAAATTTCCATTTCACTTATTTAGCCTACTATTTTTACTTTGATTTTTTTCACTTCTGTTTTAATCAAAACTATGTTATTTAAACATCGATGGCTTTAACCAATAAAGCTAATAATGTTTTCATAATTAGGAACAAATGTGTGACAAAAGAGGGAAATGTTATTTTATAAATTATCCTAACAATTGTCTTTGTATTCATTGCATTTTTTGCATGCTAAAGTTTATCGCAAGCTGTCATTAATTGATAGGAATTTGTTATATTTACCTGGTAATAGCTTAATTATTGTGGAACTGAATGAGATCACATGAGAAATGAATAGTACTAATTATAATTTTCAAATTTGTGTGTGTTTAAAAAAAAGCCTAAGAAATAAGAAGTTTGTCAAAGCAATCATTTAAAAAGGATATACAAGTTTTATATTAATTTTCTATGCTTATGAGAGGTAATTTTCAAATGTAAATACAATGAAGGCAGATTAGTCTAAATAGTCAAAAAGCTATCTTAAAGTCTTCAAATACACTTATTTACACTCAGTCTATCTGCATAGCTATGAGGATGACAGTTAGAAATTAGTGGTAACAATACTTCTTCCAAGATAACCGAGCACTGTTATAAAAGGCAACTGGGTTGCTATTCTGGATCTATCTGCTACATAAATTTTAATAAAATAGTTTAACTTTCTGAGTCTCTATTGCCTTATCCATTTCAAGATGTCCTTAATAGACTTTTAAAAATTTGCAAAATGCTCACCTTATAATATTTTTTCTATTATCAGAGAAGATGAAGAGAGCCTAAATATTGAAAAAGAAAAAGTAAGTGAGTAAATAGGTAAGATGTCCTAGTAGGTGGAAGAGAATTTGAATCAGTAAGACTTCATATATAAAAGAAGGAAAAAATGATCTGGATCATGGACATACAAAACAGAGAATGGTTTGGCCCACAGAGAAGCCATCTGTAGAAAATAAGCGGTGAAAAAAAGCAATAGAGGAATATTCTTCAAAAAGGAAGAAAAAGTAGCACTTGGATGAAGAGGTAAAGCCAGAGAAATGTATCAAGCAGAGAAAACGGAAATTCCAAACACCTCTAGTAACAGACAAGAGATTTAAGAGTTTGTAGAAAGTAGGAAATGGAAGATCTGGCTTTATGTGTTTAAGGCAAGACGCTAGTAGCTCTGAGGTATAATAGTTGTTAGACTCTTTGGTAATCTGCTCCTGTATTCTTTGTCAGAAGTAATCGTAAGACTGAAAATATTAGAACACAATTGGGTTTTAGAAAACTGAAGACTAATATTAGAGAGAAAAATGTAATAAAAGAATCTATAAATCTTAGTCAAGAAAAATAATTTGCCCAAGGTCTAAGAAAACCTACAAATTCAATAACTATGAGATGTTACTACTTTCTGAGAAATCATGAAGGCAGTACAAAGACTGGATATGGAAAAAATGACCTCCCTCCTTTTGAAACAGCGAAGATACATTCTACATTCCAGCGGCCAGTGATCGTGACGGTAAATTAATATTAAAAACAAAACCAAAAACTTCTGTTGTGAGTGTCTAGTAGGAAGAAGTGGGTAATAGATGTTGCATGGCCTCCCTAATATCAATGATATAAAGCACATTGTCATTACTTTTTATTATCCCATATATTTCAGTGTTTATAAAATTGAAGTTCTAAAAGGTTAGACATTTAACAAATAGCACACAGTCTGTAAGTGGCAATTCCTGATCTAGAATCTAGTTCTCCTGTCTCCAAATCCCACGTTCTTTCCATGAGATACCATCCAACCTTGGAATATTAAGTCTATAACATAGGAGATGCAAGGAACTTAAAATATTTTATTTCTAAAAAATACATGTAGATTGTGAATCTGGTGGCCATATTGCTGTGTAAGAAACCAGCACCAAAAGTAATACTTTAAAACAATGAACATTTATATATTTAGTGATACTTTGAACCTGCAATTTACATTTGGCTCAGCTGTTCAATTGCTTTGATCTCAACTGGGGCTTCCTCTTAAATTTGTACTTTGCAACAAAGCCAAGAAGGAGCTCTGTTTCCTGGTATTCACTGGTTTATATCTGGGAAAAAAAGTGGTGTACTGGGCAACTGGGTCATGTGTTCCTTGTCACAGAGCTGGCTAGAGAGGGCTTGTCCACATCTCTGCTTGGGAGGGTGTCAAGAGAGAAGAGGAACTATCAATGACCTCTTAGGTTAAGCTCCAAACTGCACAATGCCACTTCCTCTGAACTCTCTTGGGTAAAACAAGTCTCAAGGCCAGCTTGTTTTGATCACCTCCTCTTCTCTGGTGGGTGACAGAGGGATTTCTGACCTAGGTTATTGCCAGACACATGACACATGAGAATGGACAAATGAGATTGACAGCAGTTTATTAATCATATACACTCACATCCCAGGGGAAGAGGAGACCACACAATAGTTGTACTTGAGGGCAGCGGAAACAAGCAGGGGTTGTGGGAGGCAAGCTTTATTCTGCAGGCTGGCAGGGAGATGAAACCCCTTAGGTTGAATACTGAGTGGAATGCAGTTGGTCTGGCTGATGGGAGAATGAACTGGCTGGATAGCCTTTCTTGTTGGGAGAGACGCATACCCGGTGAGAGCACAGAAACTCATGGCTAGGCCTGTGTGTCCCTGAGATGCAAGGATGTCACAGTAGAACTTAATATTGCATATTAATTTCAGGCTTAACATAACACAGCCCAGGGCAGCCTGGGTGGTCAGCTGTTTAGCACCGCCTTCAGCCCAGGGCATGATCCCTGGGTCCTGGGATCGAGTCCCACGCCGGGCTCCCTGCATGGAGCCTGCTTCTCCCTCTGCCTATGTCTGTGCCTCTCTCTCTCTGTCTCTCATGAGTAAATAAATAAAATCTTAAAAAAAAAAATCACACAGTCCAGATTGAAAGGGGAGAGGAATGACTTCCAGTTCTATAGTGGCTATTTACTCTGCTGCTGAACTAACTGGAAACTATGTATTCTAGAATCCCCTCTCTGCATTGTTCTGGCAAATATTGGCCATTAGAAATGGAAGTGAAATCTGCATGAGATTGGGAAGTGAAAGTGAAGCAGCCATGCAAATGCCTGGAATAGGAGAGTAAAGGAGACGGTATTGAGATTTATGCCTGTGGCCACAGACCTGCTGGTTTCCCTTATTGAGCGGCCTTGTAAGGCACAGTCAGTCCTGTGGTCCCTCCATTTTCCATGAATTTCTGTCAAAACTGTGAAGGGTATGAGATTTTACCCAACTTGAGATCTAACAAATTAGTGTACCATAGTTTCATGGACGTTGGCAGAAAAACACAAAACTCCTGGGGCAGAGTCAAAAGAACTTTATTATTCACAGCACAACGGGCAGCACGAACTTCCTATTTGTGTCAGTCCTTCTGTCCCCTGAAACCCACAGAGGCAACACAGAATTGCATAGGGTATACCTTATATCCAACTGAGGAATACTGCACTGAAGACAGCCTAATCTTTTGGAGGGGGTGTGAGGTGGTATGACCAACCTCTGCCCCGGAGAAAGACAGTGTCTTTATTATATTGGTCAGCAAACAAATATACTCTTTCCCCTGGTAGGAGAGATCCTCTATCTTCAAAGCTGTTTGTTATCCCAACATCTTTGATGCTTAGATCCCTAATTACAGGAGCCAACTTCTCCTCTCACTGACAGTGAGCATTGGAAGCAGAGGGACAACCGCTTCCAGTTTGCACTTGTGGGTTCCAGTTAATTCTCATAGTTTCAAGCTTTGGCTCTCCCTCAATGCAAGGCCATCTTTCTAACTGCTGGGCACCAGGTGTAGAAGCAATCTCTTGCTTCTACATTGTTTAATCAGCTCCCATAGTTGTCTGGACTTGATCTTCTAAAATCTCTTATTCCTTACAAATCTTACTGTTTCCACTTCTCTGATTAAATACAATGTCTTAATAGGAGAAACTGCAAAGTCATGTTGCAAAGGTTGAGGGGTATACCACAGATTATTAAAAAATGGTTAATTAATTATTCTTTGTAACTTTATTTACTGGCATTAGATCAGTGGGTTTATAGGGAGGCTGATTTCTGTCAAGAACTAGTGAGTTCCCTTGAATTTCAGTCTTCAGGCTTAATTTAGATAAGCATGTGGCAAGCATACTACAGAAAGGAATTAAACAATTGTGATGTCAAGTGTATCTCTCTAAATAATGAGTACCAAAAACAGATGCCTAGAGATCAGTCAGTTAAATGGTAAATAAGCATCAGTATAGGTGTAGGCCCAAGAAATAGGGAGAGAAAGAAATGATGTGAGGTTCAACTCTATGGATCTAGGATGAGACTTTCTCAAAAGCTGAGGTATTGTAGGTGTTGGCAAGAAAACGGGGTTTTAAAGTAAGAATCAGCAAAACAGGAAGGAAGAAAATGACAGGACTGTGGTAAAAATAAAGTGAAGAAGGGCATGCCCATAAGAGGATATATTTTTTAAAAGATTTTAGTTCTAAGTAATCGCTATACCCAATGTGGAGCTCGAACTCACAACCCGGAGATCAAGAGTCGCATGCTCTACTGACAGAGCCACACAAGTGCCCTGAAAACATTGTTTTAATGTAGGCAATTACAAAAACAAGATTAACAACTATTCATAACTCTTTACTGGAATATTTTTCCTATTTTGATATACAAATATTAATATATTTGTTACATGTTTTACAAAAAGATTATTATTCTGTATTTTATTGACATATCATATATATATATACATATATTGCCATTTTTTAAAGACGTCAAATATCATTTTGGCAACTGTAGTTTCAGCCACAATATATCATGATTTGATTGAACATACTGGTGGGTATTTTCGTATTTTCTATTTCTTTAGTGTTACATGTATAAAGTAATACATGTATAATATAAAATATGATAACTATAATATAAATAATAATATATTCAAATTTATATATATTTCCAATTCTTTCTTTTTTTAAATTTTCATTTCATTTTTAAGTAACTCAACCCCCAACAATGGGCTTGAACTCACCACCCTGAGATCAAGGGTCCCATGCTCCTCTGACTGAGCCAGGCTGGCACCCCCCCTCCTTGTGTCTTTACTTGGTATATTAAAGCATGTGAACTATTTAAGGACTCTTAATGCCTAGAATTAAATTGCCTTTTATGTATATCATGTATCTTTATTCTGTAAGAGGTTTATTATCTTACTATAAACTCCCCTACAATTAATATTTATATTAAATTTTAAACTTTGTTAATGATAGGGAAATATGATGCCTTTTGTATTTCACTCCAATTTTTGATAATTCATGAGAATCACTTTTCATACATTTATGAAGTGATGTTTATCTAATTATTTATTAGACCCTAGACATTTTCTTTTGAAATAGCATTAACTATTTATAAACAAGAAATATTTGCTAACCTTTTATAAAATATTGTCCCATATTCATATTGATCCTGCCTGTCCTTATTTTTGTCAAGTAGACATTTAAACTTTTCATACAATTTAATCTATAAAAGTTTGCTTTCCCCTTTTCTTGAAAAATTAAATGGGCACATATATTATTTCAAAGATTTAGGAATTTAGTTCACTTTTTTCTTTAACAATTTGATGCACTTGAAATATAGTTCAAAACTAAGGTATTACCACTGTAATACTTCCACTGTCGGGAAGAAAGGAAAGAAACCCAAGGCGGCAGAGTCTGTCTCAAAGCCAGGAGTCAGTGAAGAATCCCCAGGACCATCAAAAATTAAGACAGTGAAGCCTGAAGAAAACAATCTGGATTCTAGGGAGAAGAAAGCCAACGGGGCTCCCAAAAGTGCAGCAGCAAATGGGAGCTCTTCTGGAAAAATTGGGAAGCCTCTGAGTGGAGCTGCAAAGAGATCCATTGCCCATAGCGATAGCGAAGAATCTGAAGCTTACAAGTCCCTTTTCACGACTCACAGCTCCGCCAAGAGCTCCAAGGAGGAGTCGGCCCACTGGGTCACCCACACGTCCTACTGCTTCTGAAGCCCATGCTGCACTCCACGCCATGCGGGCTCCGATCCGTGTCCACGGGGGCAGGTGGCGTGGGTGTCACTGTCCCCTGTACTCTGCTCGCTCTCTGTTTGTGCGGGGCAATAAAGTCCTCCTCCCAAACCTCAAAAAAAAAATTTTTTTTTTTTTTGGAATGCAACAACTTTATTGAAAGAAAAGTGCAATGAATTTTGTCAACAGCTTAAAGGGGGAAATTAGACACCTCCCCTCAAGCGCAGGACCAAGTGCAGAGTGGACTCCTTCTGGATGTTGTAGTCGGACAGGGTACGCCCATCTTCCAGCTGTTTGCCGGCAAAGATCAACCTCTGCTGGTCAGGGGGGATGCCCTCCTTGTCCTGGATCTTCGCCTTGACGTTCTCGATGGTGTCAGTTTAGGGAGGCTCTGTCTATAAGGAGCAAACTGAGAGAAACCTTTGCAGAGGCAGTTTTGCCAGCTCAAGGGCTCTTCCAAGCCGACTTTCACAAAGGGAGCCGGACTTGTTAGTTGGCTTCTGTCTCTAGAGCCAAGAAACTAGTACTCGAGTAGCCTAGAGGTAAGAAGGGTAGAATAAGCACTTACTCCCCTGTCTTCCAAAATGAAGAGGAGAACCAGGTAAGCTCTCAGTCTCAAGCCTGAAGAGAAGAGGTCTTGGAGAAAGCAGAGAACAGCATGGACTGGATAGAGGTCTGGATTTCCCTCAGCCCATAGTTTTGTGATCTGGAGCGTCCAGCTAAGGGATCTCTGATTTTTGCCAACTGCCTTCCTGCTGAGCCAAAGTTTTCTCAATCCCCCTCCACTGGGGAAGCAGCTGAGGCACAGGGCCTTGCTCCCTGAGGAATTCTCTTCTCTCTCCATCTTCTGGTGCATTGGCCATGTTGCTGTGCCAATATTGTCTTAATTCCTGTTCCATCTATTCTCAGCTGGCCTTGGACCCCACGTAGGAGTTGGGGGAGGGATGAAAATGGGTATTATTCCTTGTAGTTGATCCTGATGTCATGTGTGTATAAAGAGACCCCTCCCTTCATTTTTTGTTTTCCATCCCTCTCACTCCCTAACAGGATTGAAATAAAACCTGTTTCTGTTTAAAAAACAACAACAGCAACAACAACAAAAAAAAAAACAACTTTTTTTTTCTGTAAGATAAATGTCACTTTAGAGCCTCTCCTTCAACTGATGTATAATGCCAACTTTATAATGTAACCATTGCACATCCTTAGTTCCATTCTATGGTGATACGCGTCTATTTTTCAGTGCAAATTACTGCCACAATGAGCTATTTCAAACTACCAATATGATGTTTCTGAAATGAGAGTTAGTAAGATGTTCAGAATCAGCTCTTGTGGGCTTTTACCAGGAGGCTCCAGCATGCCCTGGTTCTGTCTAGGATATATTTTCCTACTGACCAAATTGCCTGCTCTTCTATCATTCACATTGGCTTAAAATATGCTTTTATATCTGTGAAGACATTTAGCTATAATTAATCTTCCTTCACCAAAATTATCTAATTATCCCATTATTTTCAAAAAAATTTTAAAAATATTTATTTATTTATTTGAGAAAGAGAGAGAGAGAGAGCGAGAGAGAGAGAGAGATCATGAGCAGGGGGAGGGTCAGAGGGAAAGGGAAGAAGAATCTCAAGCCAGCTCCTCACTGAGTGTAGAGCTGGACATGGGGCTCATTCTCCCAACCATGAGATCATGACCTGGGCCAAAACCAAGAGTCAGATGCTTAGTTAACTGAGCCATCCAGGTGCCCCAAAAGTACCCCATCATTTTTACAGAAATTTTATACTTATATTTCCTAAAATTTCTATTGGTATTACATTTAATCTGTAAATTAACTTTGAGAAAATGACATATTTACAATAGTCAAAAACTTCTATCAAGAAAAAGTATGTTTTTTCAAGTCTTTATATTTTGTAGAATTTTTTTTCATATGTTTTCTGTACTTAAAGCACATTTAAATTTCCATAAGTGTGCATTTGCCTATTTATGTTATTGTGAAAGAATGGAAGTCTTATTTACCTGTATGTCTTCTAATTGATTTTTGCTAAATGATTCCTTTGCTATTAGTTTGGTATAGTACATGTGCCATTCTGTATTACTTAACCTGAGTACTGCAGTGGATTTGGTCAATGGTCTGAATCTTTCTAGGTAGACACAATGGTGCAGTGGCTAAAAATCTAAGATCTACTACCATACAAACTGGATGTGAATTCCAGCTTTGTAATGTACTAGCTGTGTACATTTGAATCAATACTTAATTTCTTGTTTTATCAAATTTCTGCATATTTACATATCTGCATGCATATCTACATCATTACCCACATGTGTGAATAAATCTGTAGGTCAAATTCCTGGAATTGGTTTGCTGGTCAGAAGGTATAATTTAAAATGTTGATGGATATTCCTGGTTTTTCTCTATATATATGTACCAATTTACACACCCACGAGTATCTTATAATATCTTTTATCTCTTCAGAAATTTAACAATAAGAATCATTATTAGACTTTTGTATCTGTTTGATAGGTGAAAAGTATAAATATCTAATGTTTCATCTTGTTTTCTCATAAGAGAGGTTAAACATCTTTTCATATGTTGAAGAGCCCTTTTTATATCCTTTTTATGAAATTTTTGTCATTTCTCTCTTGTTTTTTTTGCATTGGTTAATAAGTTTGTATCTGTAAACAATTTTTATATAATTACTGGATGAGTTGAAAATAGTTATAATGTCAAAGGAATTTGTAAATTATTTTGTTTTAATATTTATAATTCAATACTGGTTCAATTTAAAATTAATTATTTTGTAAGATGTGAAGGATGGATCCAACTTTACTTTTTCACAATATAACTTCCAGGTATCAGTACAATTTACTCAGGTATTCATATTTTGCCACTTATATAATATTTTACATTTCAAATTGCGTTTGGAACTTTAGTAGTATTTTTTTTTTACTTTAGTAGTATTTTCTCTTGCATTCTATTGCTTGTTCAGTTTACTCATTAACTAATACTAGAACATTAATTGAAGATTGATTCAATATCTAATTGAATAAGTTCCTCCTTGTTACTTTTCTTTCAAAATTCATTTGAACATACTTGTTAGTTTACTACCTACCATAATATCAATTTGATTAAACAATATCCTATATCCTGCAGGCATCATTTTTCTTGAAATTGGCTGAAATTTATAGATTATTTTAGGGGAAAGTGACATCTTTATACTATAAGTCTTCCCAAAGGAAGGTACATTATTACACTTGGCTAAAATATTTTAATGTCTCTTTTTTAAAAGATTTATTTATTTGAAATAGAGAAAGAGAAAGAGCAGGGCACGGGGCTGAGGGAGAGGGAGAGAATCAGACTCCTCACTGAGTGTGCAGCCCTATGTGGAGCTCAACTCCAGGACCCCAAGACATGATTTGAGTCAAAATTAAGAGACTGACATTCAACTGCTGAGCCACCCAGGCACCCCTGTCTCTTATAAATAAAGTTATTTAAATATTTCACTATCCTTAGTCTTAGCGATAGGCATTTCATTTGTTGCTATCATAAATGGGTCTCTTCCTCCATTATGTATTTACAATGATTTTTGTGTGTAGGTATAAAAATAATGGATTATTTATTAGTTTATCATTATGTTAAGGAACATCCTGCTAAAAGATGAAAGGGTCAACCAGGAAATTAAGGAAGAATTAAAAAGATTCATGGAAACTGATGACAATGAAAATACAACCGTTCAAAATCTTTGGGATGCAGCAAAAGCAGTCCTAAGGGGGAAATACATCGCAATACAAGCATCCATTCAAAAACTGGAAAGAACTCAAATACAAAAGCTCACCTTACATATAAAGGAGCTAGAGAAAAAACAGCAAATAGATCCTACACCCAGCAGAAGAAAAGAGTTAATTCGAGCAGAACTCAACGAAATCGAGACCAGAACTGTGGAACAGATCAACAGAACCAGGAGTTGGTTTTTTGAAAGAATTAATAAGATAGATAAACCATGAGCCAGCCTTATTAAAAAGAAGAGAGAGAAGACTCAAATTAATAAAATCATGAATGAGAAAGGAGAGATCACTACCAACACCAAGGAAATACAAACGATTTTAAAAACATATTATGAACAGCTATAAGCCAGTAAATTAAGCAATCTAGAAGAAATGGACGCATTCCTGGAAAGCCACAAACTACCAAAACTGGAACAGGAAGAAATAGAAAACCTGAACAGGCCAATAACCAGGGAGGAAATTGAAGCAGTCATCAAAAACCTCCCAAAACACAAAAGCCCAGGGCCAGATGGCTTCCCAAGGGAATTCTACCAAACGTTTAAAGAAGAAATCATACCTATTCTACTAAAGCTGTTTGGAAAGATAGAAAGAGATGGAGTACTTCCAAATTCGTGCTATGAGGCCAGCATCACCTTAATTCCAAAACCAAAGACCCCATCAAAAAGGAGAATTACAGACCAATATCCCTGATGAACATGGATGCAAAAATTCTCAACAAGATACTAGCCAATCAGATCCAAGAGTACATTAAGAAAATTATTCACCATGACCAAGTAGGATTTATCCCCGGGACACAAGGCTGGTTCAACACTCGTAAAACAATCCATGTGATTCATCATAACAAAAACCAAGAACCATATGATACTCTCATTAGATGCAGAGAAAGCATTTGACAAAATACAGCATCCATTCCTGATCAAAAGTCTTCAGAGTGTAGGGATAGAGGGAACATTCCTCGACATCTTAAAAGCCATCTACGAAAAGCCCACAGAAAATATCATTCTCAATGGGGAAGCACTGGGAGCCTTTCCCCTAAGATCAGGAACAAGACAGGGATATCCACTCTCACCACTGCTATTCAACATAGTACTGGAAGTCCTAGCCTCAGTAATCAGACAACCAAAAGACATTAAAGGCATTCAAATTGGCAAAAAAGAAGTCAAACTCTCCCTCTTCGCCGATGACATGATACTCTACATAGAAAACCCAAAAGCCTCCACCCCAAGATTGCTAGAACTCATACAGCAATTTGATAGCGTGGCAGGATACAAAATCAATGCCCAGAAATCAGTGGCATTTCTATACACTGAGACTGAAGAAAGAGAAATTAAGGAGTCAATCCCATTTACAATTGCACCCAAAAGCATAAGATACCTAGGAATAAACCTAACCAAAGAGGTAAAGGATCAATACCCTAAAAACTATAGAACACTTCTGAAAGAAATTGAGGAAGACACAAAGAGATGGAAAAATATTCCATGCTCATGGATTGGCAGAATTAATATTGTGAAAATGTCAATGTTACCCAGGGCTATTTACACGTTTAATGCAATCCCTATGAAAATACCATGGGCTTTCTTCAAAGAGTTAGAACAAATTATTTTAAGATTTGTGTGGAATCAGAAAAGACCCCGAATAGCCAGGGGAATTTTAAAAAAGAAAACCATAGCTGGGGGCATCACAATGCCAAATTTCAGGTTGTACTACAAAGCTGTGGTCATCAAGACAGTGTGGTACTGGCACAAAAACAGACACATAGATCAATGGAACAGAATAGAGAACCCAGAAGTGGACCCTAACTTTATGGTCAACTAATATTCGATAAAGGAGGAAAGACTATCCATTGGAAAAAAGACAGTCTCTTCAATAAATGGTGCTGGAAAAATTGGACATCCACATGCAGAAGAATGAAACTAGACCACTCTCCATCACCATACACAAAGATAGATTCAAAATAGATGAAAGATCTAAATGTGAGACAAGATTCCATCAAAATCCTAGAGGAGAACACAGGCAACACCCTTTTTGAACTCGGCCATAGTAACTTCTTGCAAAATAAATCCACAAAGGCAAAAGAAACAAAAGCAAAAATGAACTATTGGGACTTCATCAAGATAACAAGCTTTTACACAGCAAAAGAAACAGTCAACAAAACTCAAAGACAACCTACAGAATGGGAGAAGATGTTTGCAAATGACGTATCAGATAAAGGGCTAGTTTCCAAGATCTATAAAGAACTTATTGGGGATCCCTGGGTGGCACAGCGGTTTGGCGCCTGCCTTTGGCCCAGGGCGCGATCCTGGAGACCCGGGATCGAATCCCACGTCGGGCTCCCGGTGCATGGAGCCTGCTTCTCCCTCCGCCTGTGTCTCTGCCTCTCTCTCTCTCTCTCTCTCTCTGTGACTATCATAAAAAAAAAAAAAAAGAACTTATTAAACTCAACACCAAAGAAACAAACAATCCAATCATGAAATGGGCAAAAGACATGAAAAGAAATTTCACAGAGGAAGACATAGACATGGCCAACATGCACATGAGAAAATGCTCCGCATCACTGGCCATGAGGGAAATACAAATCAAAACCACAATGAGATACCACTTCACACCAGTGAGAATGGGGAAGATTAACAAGGCAAGAAACCACAAATGTTGGAGAGGATGCGGAGAAAAGGGAACCCTCTTACACTGTTGGTGGGAATGTGAACTGGTGCAGCCACTCTGGAAAACTGCATGGAGGTTCCTCAAAGAGTTAAAAATAGACCTGCCCTACGACCCAGCAATTGCACTGTTGGGGATTTACCCCAAAGATTCAGATGCAATGAAACGTCGGGACACCTGCACCCCGATGTTTCTAGCAGCAATGTCCACAATAGCCAAACTGTGGAAGGAGCCTCGGTGTCCATCAAAAGATGAATGGATAAAGAAGATGTGGTTTATGTATACCATGGAATATTACTCAGCCATTAGAAACGACAAATACGGGGATCCCTGGGTGGCGCAGCGGCTTAGCGCCTGCCTTTGGCCCAGGGCGCCATCCTGGAGACGCGGGATCGAATCCCACATCGGGCTCCCGGTGCATGGAGCCTGCTTCTCCCTCTGCCTGTGTCTCTGCCTCTCTCTCTCTCCGTGACTATCATAAATAAATAAAAAAAACAAACAAAACAAAACAAAAAAAACCCTTTAAAAGAAACGACAAATACCCACCATTTGCTTCGATGTGGATGGAACTGGAGGGTATTATGCTGAGTGAAGTAAGTCAATCGGAGAAGGACAGTGTATGTTCTCATTCATTTGGGGAATATAAATAACAGTGAAAGGGAATATAAGGGAAGGGAGAAGAAAAAGACTCCTAACTCTGGGAAACGAACTAACGAACTAGGGGTGGTGGAAGCGGAGGAGGGCGGGGGGTGGGGGTGAATGGGTGACGGGCACTGAGGGGGGCACTTGACGGGATGAGCACTGGGTGTTATTCTGTATGTTGGTAAATTGAACACGAATAAAAGTTAATTTATTTTTAAAAAGTTTATCATTATGACTTTATTTTACCGTTTGTACTATTTTCTACTAGATCTCATGTGGTATTCCAGGTATATAGTCACGTCAACTGAATAAAGTGATAATTTTCAACTCTCTGTTTCAATATTTATACCTCTAATTTATTTTCTAATTTTTCCAACTAAGACTTCAAATCGACATTTGATAGAATTAGCAGATATAACTATCATTTTTTTTTACATTTTAATGTGACTGTTCCTATGAATTATTCCTTTTGCATGATGGCATCCTGTGATTGAGTTGGATTTATGATTTATAATGATATGAAAGTATATATTACTATTTTATGGCTTTGTTTATGGTAAAAAATAATAGGTGTAGAATTTTATCAAAAGCATTTTTTATCACTTGTGTTAGCTATTTTTTTTCTTGGATATGTTGAGTTATAGATTTCTAAGCAAAAAAAATCCATCTTTTCAGTCCTATAATTCTTTCTGATTGTTTTTTTGGATTTCTGTAACTTATCATTAAAATTTTCTTTTCAGAATGAACTAATGGGTACTATAAGTTTTTGTACACTTGAAAATGTCTTATTTGAAAAATAAAATATAAGAAATTATTAGGTCATATGTAAATTCACAAAAAATGTGCTGTAGATTTTCCTGTCACTTTCTAGGTTTAAACACTGGTATTACAAAACTTAAGACAAATTGACATTTTTCCCATACTGATGATTTTATTTCCTTCTCTAAGGGCCCACAAGATTATTTTTCCCATTGAATTTCAGTAATTTTAAAATTTATTTTTGAGTGATAATAGTTGTCTATTTATTTTTCTTGAGTATATGCCTTTAAAATATTTACATTGAAATCTCTAGGCCTAGAAGTTTTATTCTATTATATATTTTTATTTTATGTATTGGCAGTGGTATTTTTCACTTCTTAATCTTCCCAGTTATGTTTATGTTGGATCTCCTGGGTTTCTCTTTGATTTTTCATCTTTCAAATCATTTTAATGTTTTCTGAAAAATTTCAATTTCCTTTTTTTGTGATTTCACTAAGCTTACTCATTGTGTCCTTGCCCGACTCTATTTTCTTTTCTCTTAAGTCTACTTTTTATTGTTTTCATTATGAATTTCATCTCTTGTGGTTTTTTTCAATTTCTTTAACTCTATTATTTTGCCATCTCAATCCCTTTTTAAATTTCACATGTCTCCTTTATATCTCTCCTTAAGACTTCTCCTTTACTTATTTTATGGGTTTCATTTTTTCTGTCCTTTCTGTGAAATTATGAAGGATGATTTGCCTAATCTCAGCAGATTCTTTTGGCAACTCTCCTTGTGATTTTACTTATCTATGTTTTGCACACATTTCTTCCCATTTTTCTTAAGTTTATATGCTTCAATTCCAATTATAGTTAACTTATAATTCATATTATTTAAAAATATCAACTCAATAAGGAAAATGATGAAAAGAGAGAAAACTTTTATTTTAATTTTATATTTTTTATATTAATTTCTCAAATATATTCTCCCCAGCTGATTATTGTTCTTGAAGGAGTCTCTTCTTAGTTTCCGGAGATTAACAAGGTACAGTGGTTATTGAAGAGATTTAGTTGTGATGCTCTTCCAATTGCTGCTGCTTCTGCTTTTGTGCTACTGCACCACAACAATGTCTCTCATATAAAGGCAAGGCTGTGAAACGTCAAACTCCATCTTCAGGTCCTCTTCCTATCTAACACACTAATGTATAACTGGATCTCCAAAAACATATCCCCCCTACCACACACACTTTTTCATGACATATCTAAGCCGGGAGATGTTCTTTGTAATCAAAATTGGTAGATGGAAACTTCAAGATGTAACATACCACTGTATACCCACCTGAATTCTATTGAGTTACATATATGTTGTCAACATCCTCTTTGTATATGTCCAAGTCCATGGTACTGGATTATATTTCTTCATGATTTATGGTCTGGAATTCTGATTTTCTTTGCTTTATTAATATAGTCTTATTTTCTTTATGTTTCAGAAAGTTTCAAGGATAGTAGAGTACATTTGTCTTTAAGCTGCCATCTTTATCAAACTGCCTTGCAATGATCTTGATGTCTCAGTGAATCTTTACTAGATGTCTGATCGTTTCAATAGTTGCCTTGAATCTCTAGGTAGAAATCAATAACAATGTCTACATAGATTTTTTTTTTTACTCTAAGTTCATGGAGCTATACTTAGGTCTTTGACAAGTTTTGCTACTGTCTTACAACATTGATAAAGAGGTGCATGGGGACACCTGGGTGGCTCAGTGGATTAAGCATCTGACTCTTGATTTTAGCTTAGGTCATGATCTCAGCTCAGGTCATGACCTCAGGGTCCTGGGATTGACCCCGTATCAGGCTCAGTGCTCAGGAGGGAGTTGAGTTTTTCTCTCCCTTTTCCTCTGCTTCTCTCTCAATTTCTCTCTAAGATTAAGTAATTAGTTAATTAATTAATTAATTAATTATTTTAAAGAGGTGCATGTCCATTTTACATTCTATGACTTAATTTTAGAAATCATAGTTATACTACTTATGCCTTATTCAACTTCTATGAGCGATTATATCTAATTAAGAAGCTGTCATTTACCCCAAAATTGTTCTCTTAAAGTCCTTTTACTCATTAAATCCAGACATAATATCTATATAAAAATTATATTATCTTTTAATTAATAGTGTTAGACTGTTCCTTAAAATAAGAGAAAAATACATTATTCCCACCCAACAAAATAGAAAATTATCAGAAGTGATATGGTATGAAGAAATTAAACACATTTATTTTTGTATTTAATCCTACCTTACTGTAATTAAATAGTTAAATTTAAGTTGGTTAAAAATTCCTGCAGCTGTCTCATAATACATTTTTTTAAAAGCCTGCAAAATGGTTTCTTCCCAATTTAAAAATCACTTTCATCCTTATCTCCAAGAGCAATGCAAATAAATGTTTTCCTCTAACTGTGTCTACCTTAAAATGTTCCTTAAAATTGCCAGTTTTACAGTTTATAGGAAGAGAAGCCACTTAAAGAATCCACTTTAAAACAAAATTTAATAAGACCCTTGTCACCACAGCAGGAAAAAGGAACAAACACTTAAACAACCATGTTAAAAAGTCATTTATTTAAGCATTCATATCCTTAGACATACAGGAAATGAAATGCAAACAAACTAACTAAATATAGGTTTTTAATCTAGTCCTCAGCAGTCTGTATGTTAGGAAGAAAAAAGGTTATTATTACTTCAGTGAATAGAACAGGAAAAGTAAACTTTTAAATTAAGAAATGACACTCTTTTATATTTCTTAACATAAAATGTCATAAAATATTATATAGATAAATATTGTGTAGTTGACCAGAACCTATATAGATAGCAAAGACCCAAGGACTAGAGAAGAAATATCCAGAAGAAATCTCATTCCTTCACTGATGTCATACTTTAGTATGAGTAGTTCAATTACTGTATTCAATTAAGCTATTTCTAAACTCTTGCTTCTTTATTTTCCAATTTCTTATTTTCCTTGAAAGAAACTGTCACTTAAGTACAAATAGTAATAAAAATAACTGTATGTCTTATTTCTAGAATTGTTAAAAAAGTAAACAAAAGGGATCCCTGGGTGGCGCAGCGGTTTGGCGCCTGCCTTTGGCCCAGGGTGTGGTCCTGAAAACCCGGGATCCAATCCCACGTCGGGCTCCCGGTGCATGGAGCCTGCTTCTCCCTCTGCCTCTGTCTCTGCCTCTCTCTCTCTCTCTCTCTGTGACTATCGTAAAAAAAAAAAAAAAAAAAAAAAAAAAAAAAAAAAAAAGTAAACAAAAATAAACCTAGAAATTGAGCAGTAGGCTATACCTCATCTGCTTTCTTGAATTGAATTTTTTATACTCCCTTTTAGGGAATGCATACTTCTACATTCTTCTTTTCTACACTGAAATTCTTGGTTACCCTGCCAAGGTTAATTGTGATGAGGAGTAAGGAATTAGTGCATTTAACACATTGACACATATGCAAATAATATATTTTTTTAAGATTTTATTTATTTATTCATGAGAGACACAGAGCAAGGTAGAGACATAGGCAGAGGAAGAAGCAGGCTCCCCATGGGGAGTCCAATGTGGGACTCAATTCCAGGACCCTGGGATCACCACTTGAGCCAAAGGCAGATGCTCAACCACTGAGCCACTCAGGCATCCCACAAAACATATTTTTGAAGACTATTTGCAAATATGTTATAGCACTGAGTAGATTCTCAGTATATATGTGTAGATATGCTCCATGTGTGTTTATGTATGCAGGTGGGTAATTTGGCAAACATGGATGTCAACTCTTCATTTTTAAACACAATTTAAAAAAATATATTATTTGTTTGAGAGAGAGAGCAAGAAAAAGCACAAGCAGGGAGGAGAGGGAAAAGCAGACTCCATGCTAAGCAGAGAGCCACGTATGGGGCTGGATCCCAGGACCCTGGAATCATGACCTAAGGCAGATGCTTAACCAACTGAGCCACTCAGGCACCCCTGAAATACAATTTTAACCAGATAACAACAATGCAACTCATCTCAAAGTAAAAAGCTATTGATTTTACTAGGTCTGAAGCAGGACTCTCAATAATAAGATGCTGCTTTCATTTTTCAAAAAGTACATTTAATAATTTATAAATACTCCATCAATGAAGCATAAAATGTAAGTGTAAAGAATAGACATTAAAATCAAAATATATTCAAGGATTCATTATTAAAAAATAGGCAAAAGGGATTTATTAAATGATCATAACTGTATAAAGTATTCATTCAATACTTAACTGGCAAATATAGTCTTTTTAATAAGAGACTTTCAAAACTGGTCTAGGAGCTGCAGAATGGAGGTCTAAACTTGAATATTAAAAAAAAAAAAGAAATCCAGAGAACCAGATATATGTACTTCATGGTTATTCCCTGTGATGATTATAGGAAAATCATAGAGATGATATCTCTACAAGTCCCTAAAAATAAATGGATAGAATTTCAACAGGCAGAGGAAAATGAGTAAATTACTCCAGGCTGACAAAATAAGGAGAGTGAAAAGATTTGGGAACAATAAAAATAGGGGAATTACAGAAGATCCTGAAGGCTAAAGGCCCTAAATTCCAACAGCATGAAAAGCAGCCTAAAGATTAGGGTTAAGACCAGAGCGGAGGTCTTAGAGTTGAGATGACTGGAAACACTGTGAAAGTATTTACTAAGTATTGAAGGTGCAGTTTGATTTAGGGGTAAATAAAAATTTGTTCTCAGACATGTCGTTTGAGCATCCACGAGATTACATACTTGCAAATGTCCAGAAATTAACGAGCAATTACATTTGCACCTGAAAAAAGAACATCAGCTATTTGCTTCCTTTTTGTCATCAACAAGTCTCTCTATAAGATTAGATTTTTCAAAACCATGCTTAATCATTCTGAGCAAAACCTAGCTTTGACAGTAATCTTCATGAAAATAATGTTTGTTGTAGCTTTATCAGCTGATGAAACAGACAAAACCACAGACCAGTAATCCGTATGTGGTTAAACGGTTCAGTCTTAAGAAAAGCTAAAGTGAGAAGACCTGGAAAATAGTCATCAGAAACGGAGGAGAACTGAGAGTGTATGTGAAGTAAATTTGACAAGATGATACCTAACTGAGTGAAATCAATCCCTTCAAATGTTGTGGAGACACCAGGGCAGAAGACAGAAATTGGAGATAAGGAGTCATTAATGCCCTGTCAGATAAAGTGTGTGATGAAGGAAGACAGGTGATAAGTTTACTCCATTTTTTTTCATTAAGTTTTGAAGTGAAATAAATGGCAGTTCTTAGATGAAATTCTTCAGAGGAGGTAGGGTCAGTAAAAGTGTTAATTAAGTCAGGGAAACTATGAGTGAGAATCATTCATCAGCCATCTTAGTTCGGCAGCACTTCAGAGACCTGGAAATGCGCTCTACCTCAGCCGCTCACTCCAGTTGTGAAATACTCTATCCCATGGTCTCCTTGAACAGTGAAGCTTCTTAAATGCTGCATCAAACGCACACTCTTTCATGAAATACTCATATTTTTCTTCTCATTCTCACTCCATTTATTATCTCCAACAACAGGGACATTTCTAATTCTCCTCCATAGGTCAGACTCTTCCAATCTTCATTTTTAACTCCAATTATCTAAGCTATCCAGGCCAACGCATCAGGCAAAATCTTAACAATATTCTCCTCTCCATTTCACCATTTTCTTTAATTACATCCATTTTGAAAATACAGCACTGGACTAAATCAACTCTTCTCCACCCTTTTGTGCAGACAAATGTAGAAAGTGATAGGACAGCCAAATTTTACCATAATGAAGAAAATCAAGGCCCCTAAAGTCAAATTCAAAGCTGTCCCATAAAGTTCCTATGTTTCCTAAATTCCATTTTCCTCAATTTTATGGTAATCCAATTGAATCCATATCAATTTCTTCAATATACTTTCTGGAATGCCTGTCTCACTTCAATTACTGTCATACCATTCAGACTCTCTTTTCAGCCAAAATTTTTGAATTTCCTTCAAATTTTCTTTTCCTCACTTATTATTTAATCTTTACACAATACTTGATGGTATTTTCCTCACAAATCACTGAAACTATTTTTCACAGATTTATTAACTCATTTTGGATACTAAATTAAGAAGACATGTTAATCTTTAATTGCACTTAATTTTTTCAGCAGCTTTTAACACTGTTCACTCTGGTGTCCTTAAATATTGCCTCCTATGATGATAAACTCTTTAAGGTTTTCTCCTTCCCATATTGCCACTAGGTTTTTTTTTTTTTACAAACTACTTTGTATGCCCCTTTCCATCTGCTTATGTCCTAGATGACATTATTCCTCAGTCAGTTTTAGATCTCTTGATTTTTCTCTCATCTTGGATGACCCTTTCCACATTTTCCACCATTTTCCACCATGGCTTTAATAAATACCTATAAACAAATTACATACAATCTATGTTTCCTCAATAGTTGTCTCTCCTTAGACCCAGACTTAGATTGCTAACTTGATATTTCCACTTGAGTTGTCATATTCTCCAATACTGAATTCTTGTTTTGTCCCTAACACCTGCTTCTCATTTGGAATTGCCAATCTCAGTGAAAGCTGCCTCATTTTCTACACAGTTGGCCCCCAGGTGTTCAGACATCCTCATGACCTTAGTGTGGAAATTCTTCCCTCATCAGTGTATTGAAAAGCTAGAGATAAAAATGGATTGAGAAGCCCTATTCTATGGGAGCAAGCCTCCATGTCCTTTTGAGAATTTCTAGCTTCAGAGCTCTTTCTTGGCCCAGAATAGATTTCTTCATAGTTAAGTGATGTGGGATAATTTTGTCTACTTTGGAACTTATTTCCCCAGAGAAACTAATTAGAGTAATAAGACCAAATGGATTAGCTTTCTGAAAGGAGTATTCCTTATTTAGTCTGCCTTCTGTGGGATTTAGAATCTTGGTTGCAGATTTTGGATGATGTCCACTCAATCCAGACATTGCTTTCACAGACCTGGCGTGGCAACCTTGTGTAAATGGCCTGTAGTCATGCTGGACCATACTCAGCATCTGGTTGCCACCAAAGATTTAGATCCAAGAAATCTTTCCAAGTCATGTGTATTTTACTGAAAATATCTTAAAGTTATGGGGTAGAGGATTTACAGTAAGCAACACTGACCAAAAACTTAGAGTAATATCAAAAGCATCAATATCCTAGTTTATTGTTTGCCCAAAGAAGATAGAGTAGTTTTAGAAAATGGCAGGAATACATTGAAATAGTAACTGTGTTAAGGTTATAATTTAGAAATACTTACTATTATACAGAACTTTATTAGCAAATAACTTTTCATTTTTTAACGTTTTCCAAATTAAGCTTTATAGAACATATTTCTGGATGTTCATGATGTTTTGTAAAAAAAAAATTACAAACTGAGTGTGAGAAATGCTAAATAAATCCTTGTTCTCTTCCTTCAGTTATACAACAAGCAGAAAAAATATTTTCAATGTTATTTAATCTAATATTTCTCATACTAATTTGATTAGAAAATTTCTTTTTGCAAACTAACTGCTAATACCATAAGTGTTGAATAAACTGTGAGAGATGTCATTTTAGTTCATTTTGAAATTATGGCTAAATATGTTTATATCATATTTATAGATATGTGTGTGTTTATGTAAGGTTTTATCTGTGTAAAATTTTTTAAAGAAACTAATATAAGCAGAGGAACTAACACATAAAATATTTAGAAAATGCTTATCTATATATTTACTTAGGTGGTAAAACAAGTGTGTTCTACAAAGAAAAGGAGCTTGCTTAAAAATAATATATTTAAAATAATAAAAATTATAGTTACAGATTTAGTATCAGAAGGCAGTGTTTTATTTATATTTGTTTATACTATCATTTTTGCTTATTTATTGAGAATTATAACAAAATGTTATAATAAATAAGCATACTTATATAATTTTGGGAAGAGGTCTCGTTATTCTGCCCAAATTTGGCTAAGCAGAGCAGTTTATATATTTTAAAGTTATAGACATCTATTATTATTCAATTTCCAATGTTAATTTTCTATGTTTCTTTTATCATATCAATAAATATTATTTTATATCCTAATCCTTATGTGTGCGTAATTGTTTAGCTCTTGCATGTACCATGACTGCAGCTTGTATTGACTTTTCTCTGCTTTCTACTCTGAACAAGAACAATATTATAGCTTATTTTGCATGAACTCGATATTGGCTTTTTGTCAATATTTAAGAATAGAATTTGCATTTCAACCTTACAGTGGGAGTCAGAGTTGATTTAGAATGTTCTAAGAGATCGTATAATAGCTCAGCAAATTTGAACTAAGATACTTTGGACATCTTTGCATCTTAATGAAATGAAATTGCTTTTAGACGGTTTAGAAGTTTTTTTCTCTTGCAAGTAGAACAGAAAAAGAGAATAATATTCAGAGATGCAGGTGGTGAGGTCATCGAGATAACTTAAATTGAGCTGAAGTGTTTTTTTTTTTTCTTGAGCTTCCCGATATTTTTATCAATATTCTAAAAATATATAAATGTACCAATTTTCCTGGAAAAACAAAATCGCCTTAACAATCTTGACTCAAAAAAAAAAAAAAATCTTGACTTAAGTCAAACTTTTACACTGGTTTTAATCTAAGTCTTTGTTCAAAAGTTTTCCTTTCTGACAAAGTTTGCCAAACCACATCATCTAAAAGATCATAAGTCCTCCACCTCATCGTTCTCTATGCCCTTGTGCTGCTCAATTTTTCCTAAAATTTTCACTTCCTTAGTCAGTGATATGACACAAAAAAACACTTATATTATATTATATTATATTATATTATATTATATTATATTAGTGTATGTTATGTTATATATTATATTATATTTATTATATTATATTATATTATATTATTATTATTCATTTATTTATCCAACTAGAGTGTAATCCTGGAAGGCAAATACTTTTTCTTGTTAATATATGAATTCTAGTTCCTAAAATAAGATCTCTTATATGGGACAAATGGAGACACAGGAAATAATCCTACCTCAGCAAAGACCCAGTCAAAAATCAATTGCTTGTAGGAAGAAATAGAAGCAAATTCTTCTTCCTCTAAAGAAGGGATAGGAAAACCTCCCACCTCCAGTACATAAGCAAAGATCTACTGCTCCTGTAGGACAGATAAAAGCAAAAGCCCTCTACCGATGAATGGACAGGTAACTCGCTGTGACTAACAGTATTGCATTAATAAAAATATTGCACTAAGTGTGATAGGGAAGAAAGGATAAACGACACTTTCCCTCCCAAGAGCCACCAAGAATACAAGTCAGAGTTTGGTTCCCACAGTAGAAGGGGAAAGAATTCTGATAAAAGCTGGTCCCCAAAGCCAATGATGCAGGGTTTATATGATACTGAAGCTGAGCCAAGAAAACAGACTTCTTTCTACCTTGCATAAGAAGAAATCTTCTCTATGCTTCAGGTGTACAAGGACTGCCAAAAGAGGGGTCTGGGAAAAAACTCTTTAGCACCTCATGCCCTATTCTAAGTACAAGGTAACAGCAAGCCACCACTAAAAAAATTCCTGTAGTCAACAGAAGATTATAACAAAACTGAAACCCAGCTCAAATCTTGAGTTGGACTGAATTCCACATAATAAAGGCTTGAGAGAAGATTCATATTCATTCTGAGTATAATATTTTCTTGGTCTCAACTGTTCTTCACAAAGTTCATGATGCTCAATTAAAAAAAATTCCAAGACACAAAAAAGCAAGGAAAAAATTAAATCCATTATTAAGAAATAAAACAATCAACAGACTCAGAGATGATCCAGAGGCCTGATCTGTAAGACAGGGCCTTGAAAATAACTGTGTTCAGTATGTTATTGGCGGACAACATACATAAAGAGATAGACAATTTGAGCAGAAAGGTAATAAGTATAGAAAAAGTCAAATGAAAATGCTAGAAATAAAAAACACAGTATCAGAGGTAAGAGATTCCTTTGACGCGCTCATGAGTGATTTGGACGTAGGCAAGGAAAGTGAAATTGAAGAGAAGGGGATGAAAATTCACTGAAATACAAAGAGGAAGAAAAATCTGTGTGTGTTTTGGAACCAAAGCAAAGCTCCCAAGTACTGTGTAGCAATATGAGTCGGCACACACATGACATTGTGTTTTCAGAAAGGAAAAAAAAAAAAGAAAGAGAATGAGCAGAAGAAATGGTTAGAAAAACAATGACCTAAATTTTTCCAAAATTAATGATATACAACAAAGTACAGATCCAGAAGTTCAGAAAATCCAAAACAGGAAAAATACAAAAAGCCACAAACACACATATGCACACATAAACACATCATGGTCAAACTGCTGAAAACCAAAACTAAGGAGTCAATCTTGGTGGCAGCAGAGGGTAAAGGCAATGCAGGGGGAGGGGTGAGGGCAGGATTAAAAAATGTAAGTATTCAGAGGAATAAATATAATAGTTATGCAAGATTAGGTATTAGAAACAGTGCAAGCCTGAAGACCGTGAAATGACACCTCTAAATTTTTAAAAAAAAAAACACAGAATTCTATTCCTCCTGACATTACCTTTAAAAAATGATCATGAGAAAACTTTCTTACAAGGTAGTGAGAGAATTTATTGCCAACAGACACGCACTACAAAAGACATTATAGGAAATGTTTCTGGAGGAATGATTAAGGCATCAGATGGAATTCTTGATCTCTAAGAGAAAGAAAGATCAGCAGAATTTATAAAAATGAATGCAAAGGTAAAAGAAATGTTCTTAATTTACAGATGTCAAAATTGATCAAATTATGTAATTCACATATGTGTAGTTTATTATAGGCTAATTATACACTAAATAAAGATGTTTAAAACTGAGAGATAATATTAATCATGTCCACAAATAATAACAAGTACTGTGGGGTGTATAACATATATAGAAGTGAAAAGTAAGACAGTATTAACACTAAGATGGAAGGCAAGGAATAAAAGCATAAGGCTTTAAGATTTGTACAATATAAGTAAAATGCAGTAATGACGTTTAAAGGTAGAGTATGACCAGTTAAATAAGTATGTTATAAATGCCAGAGCAAACACCAATTTTAAAAAAAGTATAAATTATATAGCAATAATGGGGACAACTGAAAAAAATGTGCAAACTCAATGCTCTATTTATCTTATATATTGCAGAAGGAAAAAAAGAGAAAAGGAAAAAAAGAGATGAATAGATAAAATTAGCAAGATATTATGTTTAAATCCAACAAAATCAATAATTACATTAAATGACAGTAAAATTACATTAAATAAAGTAATATATTAAAAGCAGTCAAATTGGAACAAAAAAAAGCCTCATTGTACACATCTTTAAATATAAAGACACATGTATTTAAAAGTAAAAAGATAAAACTATCATGCAAAACTACCTAATAAAAGTCTATAACTTTTTTTAAAAGATTTTATTTATTTATTCATGAGAGACACAGGGGGAGAGAGAGGCAGAGACACAGGCAGAAGGAGAAGCAGGCTCCACACGGGGAGCCCCACGCAGGACTTGATCCCGGGTCTCCTGGATCACGCCCTGGGCCAAAGGCGGCGCCAAACCATGAGCCACCCGGGCTGCCCCAAAATCTATAACTTTACGTGAAGGATTTTATTTTATACCAGTTTTATCTTGAAAAAACCCTACTGGTGTTTATTTCTCAATTTTATGCCAAAACAAATAAAAATATCTTATGGTTATCAAAAATGAGTCACAGAAACATTTGACAAAATTGAACAACTATGCGTGTTAAAAACCGCCAGCAGCAGAACATTACTTTTTTTGGTTAAGGACATCCACAGCTAACATCAAATTTTTAATGAAATATTGAGCATTTTGATATATTGGCCACAGGCCTACCAATCATATCACATCTATTAAATATTCTACTTCAACTCTTAGCCAATGCAATAATGAAAAAGAAGCCCAATATGTGGAGGAAAGAAATAAAACTACTGACACAGGAACTAATGCCTTTCATATAAAATACTAGATTATCTCCCAAACAACTACTAGATATAATTAACTTAGCAAAGTGCAGAATGCCAGACCAATATAAGACAAATCAATTATATTTCTAGCAGTAAAATGTTAAAAATTAAAAATTTAAAAAGAATATCATTTATAATTGAATCAAATTCAGGAAATAGTAATGAAATTAATAAAAAGATTCACACTGCCTTTCTACTGAAAAGTATACTGCACTACTGAGAAACATTTTATTTTTATTTTTATTTTTTTAAAGATTTTATTTATTTATTCATGAGAGACACAGAGAGAGAGGCAGAGACACAGGCAGAGGAAGAAGCAGGCTCCATGCAGGGAGCCCAATGTGGGACTCGATCCCGGGTCTCCAGGATCATGCCCTGGGCCAAAGGAGGCGCTAAACCGCTGACCTAAATAAATGAAAAATACAATATGTTCATGAACTGGAAAACTCAATATTTCTAACATTTTAATTATTTACAAATTTATCTATAAATTCAAGATAATCTCAATAAACATTCCAGCAATGTATTTCACAGGAATTGATGAAATGAACTAAAATTTATATAAAATGCAAAGGATTGAGAAGAACCTATTTTAGAATAAAAATAAAAGAATGGCTTTAAGGGCTTATGCCATCTAGTTTCAAGAATCACCATAAAGCTGTAGTGGTCAAGACTCTGTTGCCTAATGATAAACATAAAGATCTTTGGATCAAATAGAGTCTACAAACAGATTCAGAAGACACTCCAAAGAGAAAATAATCATTTTTTCAGCAAATGGTGCTGAACAAACTATATGACCTTGTAAAAGAAAGAAAGGAAAGGGAAAAAAAGACGAACTGAACACTTAGTTACATTTATAAAAGCAACTCAAAATGAACCTTTCACTAAGTAAAGTCTTCATGAGAGGGCACAAAACATACGATTATTAAAACTGGAATGACTGGAGTTAATCATAACTAAAAACTTGTATATTCCAGAGGCACCAGGGTGGCGCAGTTGGTTAAGTGTCTCAACTCTTGGTGTCGGCTCAGGTCATGATTTCAGAGTCGTGAGATCAAGCCCCATGTTGGCTCCACTCTCAGTGTAGAGTCCATTTGGGATACCCTCCCCCTGCCTCTGCCCCTCCTGCTTGTCTTCTGAGTGGTCACACTTTCTCTCTCTAAAAAACAACGAACTAAATCTTTTTAAAAAATGTATTATAAAAACTTGTATCATACAAAAGATACTTTTTAAAAGATGAAGCAAACCACAGACCAAGAAAAATATTTGTAATACATATGGATGACAAAGAAAATACACTCAGAATATATAATCTATATTAATCTTACAGATCAGTAGTAATAAAACATATGTCCTACACATAATAGACCAAAAAAACTATATCCATATCACAAATAAATGCATACAAGTAATCAGTAGGCACATGAAAACTTGGGCAATGATCATTAGGCACTAGAGAATGGAAATGAAAACCATGCAGAGGGAAGCCTGGGTCATTTAGTTGGTTAAGGACCTGTCTTCAGCTCAGGTTATGATTCCAGGGTCAGGGGATCAAGCCCAGTGTCCAGTTGGGAGTGTGCTTCTCTGTCTCCCTCTGCCCCTCCCCTCCCCCTGTTCCTGTTCTGTCTCTCTCTGGCTTACTTTCTCTCTCTCAAATAAATAAATAAAGTCATCAAACAAAACAAAACAAAACAAAACAAAACAAAAAAACACAGTGAGATATTACTATAAACCCCTAGAGTAGTAAATGTTAAAGTATTTACTGTTGGCAGCTCTTTCTGCCCAAAGCTGCTATCCCATGCTTTAGTAAAAACACCTTTTTTGCACAAAGCAAACAAAACAAAAAAGTATTTATTATTAAAAATATTGAATATTTACTCTTAAATATTAATATATTAAATATTTGCTGAGGAGGTGGAACAGTTGGAATTCTCATACATTATAGGTGGCAGTGTAAATTTATTCCATTTTGGAAATTTCTTGTAGGGATAAACATATACCTATCATACAATGTGACTCAAGTATTTACATAGTGAAATGGAAATATATGTTCCCAAAGAACTAATACACAAATATTAGTAGAAAAATTATTCATAATAGTAAAATTTAGAAGCCAGAATCGTCAATAGATGAAAAGATAAACATATTATGGCATGTTTATATGCTGGAGTACTTCTTATCAATAAAAAATGACAAACTTCTATTACAGTTACCAGGTAAGTGAGCAAAAGAAGCCAGACACAAAAGAGTCTATACTATGTTATTCCTGTTATGTCAAGTTCTAGAACAGGTGAAAAGATAATATAGTAATAGAAATCAGATCAATAATTGCAGCATGAAGGAGGGTTGACTTACTGCAAAGACTGGGAGAAAAATATCAGATATGATGAAAATGTTTTATAAATTGATTGGCACCATTGTAAAAAATTATTTGACCATATATACAAGGGTTTATTTCTGGATCTCTATTCTCTTCTGTTGGTCAAGATGGCATGCTTTATGCCAATATCACACTCTTTTGATTACTGTAACTTTGTAATAAGTTTTAGAATCAGGAAACATGAGACCTACAAAATTGTTTTCTTTTAAAGATTATTTTGTCTATTTGAAATCCCTTGAAGTTCTATATGAATTTTAGAATGGATTTTTCAAGTTCTGCAAAAAATATTTTTAGGATTTTTAAAGAGACTGAATTTAATTTTTAGATCAGTTTGTAAAGTATTGATATCTTAGCAATGTAAGTCTTCCAATCCATGAAGACTTCCAACCCATGAATGGAATAATAAGATGGCTTTCCATTTATTATGTCTTTAATTCCTTTTGGGAATATTTATTTTATTTTTTTTTAATTTTTTTTTATTTTTTATTTATGATAGTCACAGAGAGAGAGAGAGAGGCAGAGACACAGGCAGAGGTTGAAGCAGGCTCCATGCACCGGGAGCCCGACGTGGGGTTCGATCCTGGGTCTCCAGGATCGCGCCCTGGGCCAAAGGCAGGCGCCAAACAGCTGCGCCACCCAGGGATCCCTGGAATTGTTTTCTTAATTGCCTTTTCTGATTGTTCGTTGGATTATTTTATGATAAAATTTACAATTCAAATATTATTCAAATGCCATAAAAAATGGTCTTGCCATTTACAAAAACATGGATGAACCTACAGAACATTATGCTAAGTGAAATAGGTAAGAGAGAAAAAGATATCATATGATCTTGCTTATATGTAGAATGAAAAAAAACCTTTAAAAGCTCATAAATACTGAGAGAGAACAAATTGGTAGTTCCCAGAAGCAAGGATTGGGGGGTTGAGTGAAATGGGAAAAAAGGTCAAACTGCACAAACTTCCAGTTAATAAATAAGTCCGGGAGACATAAGAAATGGCATTCTGACTATAGTTAATAATCCTGCCTTGCATATTTGAAAGTTACTAAGGGAATAAATCTTAAAAGTTCTAATCACTAGAAAAACAATTTTGTTTAGGTGCCTGAGTGCACAATCAGTTGAGTGTCCATCTCTTGGTTTCAGCTTAGGTGGTGATTTCAGAATTGTGAGTCCTACCCCACATCCAGCTCTGCATCAGTGAGTCTGCTTGACAGAGTCTGCTTGAGACTCTCTCCTTCTCCCCCTGCCCCTCTTCCTTCTCTAAAATAAATAAAAATAGATATTTAAAATAAAATTTAAAAAATAGAAATAAGAAAAAATTGAGAGAAACAGTAATATTGGGAAAATCTATATAATCCATCTCAAGATTTAACAAATAAAATTGAAAATAAGAGAAAGAGAATCATCACAATGCTTAGATATGATCCACCATAAATTTTGTAGATAAAGTATACCTAAGACACACCTATACATTTCAAGCTATTCATTTACAGAGTAGAGTAGTTGTAGTAGAGACCATATGGCCCCAAAACCTAAAATATTTCATCTCCAGCTCTTTACAGAAAAGGTTTTCCAACCTCTGATAAACAGAGTCATACTATTTTTCTAAAGAAAGAGTGGCTTAAGGAAATAAAGAATTCCTCATCTCACATTCAAGAAGTCACATTGTTGGCTATTCATATCTCATAAAATAGCAGATATTATTGTCATTAGGACTCAAACTCAGACCCAATTTCTGTTTATTCTCCAGAAATGGCTCACAAGACTTGCTCCAAACTGCAGAGTCTATGAAGTGGCATATTCTGAGTTGGGTACTTAACATTTTTTTTATGTCAATAAGAAAAAAAGGGAGAAAGGATATTTTGGGGCAACTTGCAATGTATATTTTCATATCACATTGCACTCTTCAAGTCCCATGGACCACGGAGTAGTGCAAGGATTTATTGTATTATGAGATAAAAATTAATATCTCAAAATAAAAATGTGCAGAATGTTCTCTTTGATGCTAATGCCATAAAAGAAGAAATTAATAATATTGGCCCAACTAAAAAAACTACAAATATTTATAAATTTAAAAAACACTAATATCTTAAAACTTGGGTCAGAGAGGATGACAGCATTGCATTTCATGGCCAATTAAGAGAAAAAATTATAATAACGTATTTCAAACGTGGCATTAATGTTGAATTCAGAAGAAAAAGCTTTATTATTATACATCAAAGATTGTACAATAAAACAAACTGTAAAAGAAAAGTCTATCCAGTCAAACTGGCTGGATAATGAGCAAAGGAAAACAGAAAATATAGGCAAGTATAAACAAAAATACTGATTTAGAAAACATAAAACCAGATGTATACAGTGAAGAGTTCAGTGGGTTCGTGGTTGTCCTTCTCATGTTTTGATGAACACCCAAGCTGATTTTTCAGCCAGTGTGAAACAGCACAGACTACCGATTGCTCATTACCAGCATCTGCTCTGACTGCTGTCCGTGCTGTGGTGGTTATTTGAATATTATGAGTATCGCTGATGGGAATACCCAAATACTAATGAGGCTTAATGTGAGACACTTATTGTTCACATTAAGGGAAACTAATTGTCAAAATAAGTGAAGCAAATTCAATTGAATTAGAAATATTTAAACTCATTTCCTTCACCTGACCACAACCCACATATCCAGGAAGCTGAAGGGCAGGGGTTTAATCTTTAATTTAAATGAATTACTTTAAAAGACTTCCTGCTTGTCTGTCTGCTGTTTCTCTCCTTCCTTACCTCTTTTCCTCCCTCTTTGTTTTCCTTCCTTCCTTTCTTTCTGTGAATCTCATGATAGGCACTTGTTTGGAAAATATATTACCTGTTTGGAATATGAAGTTGATATTCCTTACATTTTTTGGTTCACACATGCTGAACATTAAGATATTGTGAATGAACTTTAAATATTATTGAGGTTGCTAAAATTTATGGGAAGAATAAATGTATCGGGATAATGCTGTTTAACATATGCTAACAAAAAATACTTAAAGGCAAAGACCGGGGAATGTTGATTTTGGTAAGTAGGGAAGATAGAATTGAGAAGTAATACAGTGATAGACTGGTGTTTGCATTAATAAGAATGGTTGCATAAAGGTTTTGTTTTGTTTTGTTTTGTTTCCTGATTCAGGCTTGGCCAAAGCTAATACCAGACTCCCATGCTGAAAGCAATTGAGCATCACATTATTTATAAACAACGTTTATTCTGCAATCCAATCAGTCTCTACTTCCTCTGAGTTAAACAAGGGTAATAGGGGGTCAGAACCACTCTATAAACATCTAATATGGCTAAACGGGAAAGATGGAGAAACAAAAGTACAAACATTAGGAACAAACAGGAGCTATTCCTGCAGTTATGGAAGACAGCACAGCATAGTAATTATGAGAAAAGACAAAGTGAGACACTGTACTCATGAATTTGAAAACCTCCATAAAGTGGATCATTTGCTAGGAATACATAGAGAATGGAATTATCCCCATAAAAGAGAAAAACCAGTAATGTTAAAACCTGGGGGAAAAGTTGAAGAATTATTCTCTAAAACAAATACTCTCATCCATGCTAATTTATGATTCAGATCTTCTCACTAAATGATAAATTTATTAAAGCTGAATCCAAGCCTTTAAATATACATTTTAATATATATCATATGCTTTGCTCATTCCTTATTAATAGATTTTTTTATGAGTGTTAATAGGGTTTCTTTTCCCACTGCTCTTACAGATTGGCTGTTGTTTTCTCAAAAGCTATATGTTAACTGGTCACATTAATGAACTCTTTTATTAATTTTTGTATAAGAACATGGTTAGCTGCAAATAAGTGAACACTCAACCAAATCAAGTTAAACAAAATATGAAATTAATTAGTTCACATAATTAAACACCCCAGGCCTAATACAATGTTTTCCAGATGAGGCTTGATTCAGAGTTTAACTAACATTTAAACTCAGAATGTCTCTCTGACTGTTTTTTTCCCTTCAGTTGGGTTGGCTCCATTTTCAGACAGCATTTTCTCTTCTGGTCACATGAACCTTCAGTAGTATGATCCCCAAGATTTTACTCAGCAGCTTGAGCAAGAATTAACATCCCAGCACTGTCAGCTCAAATCCTGGCTAATCAGTTTCAGTCACTTGTCCATCTCTGAAATCACCATGGTCAAGACTATGGATTGCCCGTTTCTAATGTCTGGTGTAGTACATAGCTACAGTTCCACCAAAACATTAATGGGCCCCTTCCTAAGAGTAGAAATGATTGCTGGGAAATGACTTTTCAGCCATGCACTACCTTTCTCAGCTCCTCTCTTCACCAAAATTGGGTGAAGTCATGTGACCAGTTCTCACTAAACAGAATGTGAGAGAATGGATTGTGAGTACCTGAATATCAATATACTTCTTAAGATTTAATTAATTTTGCATTAAAAAAAGATATAAATAAGCACGGTGTATATCCTAAATATAATGTGCTTATCCTGCTAATGACTGGCTCGAGGTCTATCAATTTTATTAATTTTTTCCAAGAACCAGCTCCTGGTTTCATTGATCTGTTCATTGATTGCTTTTGTTGTTGTTGTTGTTTTGTTTTAGTTTTGTACATCATTTATTTCTGCTCTAATCTTTATTATTTCCTTCCTTTTGTTAGATTTGGGTTTTATTCTTGTTTTTCTAAATCCCTTAGGTACAAGTTAGGTTGTTTAAGATTTTTCTTGCTTCTTAAGGTAAGTCTGTATTTTTATAAACTCTCTTAGAACTACTTTTGACACACCTAAAAATGTTTGGACAGTTGTGTCTTGATTTTCATTTCTTTCCATATAATTTTTAATTTCTTCTTTGATTTTGGCTGACCCATTTATTGTTTAGTAGCATGTTATTTAACCTGCATGTATTTGTGGTCTTTCCAGATATTTTCCTGTGGTTGATTTCTAGTTTCATAGTGTAGTGGTCAGAAAAGACATATGGCATGAGTTTGATTTTCCTGAATTTGTTGAGACTTGTTTTGTGGCCTAATATATCATGTATTCTGGAGAATGTTCCATGTGCATTTGAAAAGAATGTGTATTCTGTTTTGGGATGTTCTGAAAAATCCATCTGGTTCAATGTGTAATTCAAATCCACTGTTTCCTTATTGATTTTTGTTTGGGTGATCAAATACATTTAAAAAAATGATACACTATGATCAAGTGGGATTTATTCCTGGAATGCAATGGTTGGTCAGTGAACATGATACATCACATCGATAAGAGAAAGGATAAGAACCATATGATTGTTTCAATAGATGCAGAAAGAGCAATCAACAAAATACAATATCCATTCATGATAAAATTCCTTCTGCAAAGTAGATCTAGAGGAAACATAAAAAAACACAGTAAAGGCCATAAATGAAAAATCCACAGTCAACATCATACTTAAGGGTGAAAAACAGCTTTTCCTCTAAGGTGAGGAACAAGACAAGGATGTCTGCTCTCACTACTGTTATTCAACATAGTACGGAAGTCTTAGCTACAGAAATAAGACAACATAAGAAATAAAAGACATCCAAAGTAATAAGGAAGAAGTAAAACTCTCACTATTTGCAGATGACATGACACTATATGTAAAAAAAAAAAAAAAAAAAAAAAACCAAAAGACTCCACCAAAAAAAAACTACTATAACTGATAAATGAATTCAGTAAGATCAAGGATACAAAAATCAATGTATAGAAATCTGATGAATTCCTATACACTCATAATAAAGCAGAAGAAAGTGAAATTAAGAAAATAATCCCATTTACAATTGCACCAAAACCAATAAAATATCTAGGAATAAATCTAACCAAAGTGAGACTTGTGGTCTGAAAACAATAAAATGCCGATGAAAGAAATTCAAGACAACACAGAGAATTGGAAAGACATTTTGTGCTCATGAGTTGAAAGAACAAATATTGTTAAAATGTCTGTACTACCCAAAGCAATCTACAGATTTAATGCAATCTCTTTCAAAATACCAGCAGCATTTTTCACAGAACTAGAACAAACAACCCTAAAATTTGTATGGAACCACAAAAGACCTTGAATAGCCAAAGCAATCTTAAAGAAAAACAAAACTGGAGGTATCACTCCAGATTTCAAGTTATATTACAAAGTGGTAGTAATTTAAACAGAATGGCTCTGGCATAAAAATAGACACATAGATTAATGGTATAGAATAGAAAACCCAGAAATAAACCCTAAATTGCATGGTCAATTAATCTTCAACAAAGGCGAAATGAATATACAATGGAAAAAAGACAGTCTCTTCAACAAATGGTGTGGAAACTGGACAGCTGCATGCAAAAGAATGAAACTAGACCACTTTCTTTCACCATACCCCAAAATAAAACCCAAATGGATTAAAAACCTAAATGTGAGACTTGAAGTCATAAAAATCCTAGAAGAGAACATAGGCAGTAATTTCTCTGCCATTGGCCACTGCAATAATTTTCTAGATATGTCTCTTGAGGCAAGGGAAATAAAAGCAAAAATAAACTATTGGGACTTTGTCAAAATAAAAAGTTTCTGCACAGTAAAGGAAATAATAAAACTAAAAGGCAATCGAGGCGCCTGTGTGGCTCAGTCAGTTCAGTGTGTCTTTAGCTCAGGTCATGATCTCAGAATCCTGGGATCCAGCACCACATCAGACTCCCTGCTCAGCTGGGGGTTTGCTTTTCCTTCTCCCTCTGCCCCTCCTCCCTGCTTGTGTTCTCTCTCTCTTAAATAAATAAATAAATAAATAAATAAATAAATAAATAAAATCTAAAAAAAAAAAAATACCTAAAGTAAAAGGCAACCTACTGAATGGGAGACTATATTTGAAAATGACATATCTGATAAAGGGTTAGCATCCAAACTATGTAAAAATAAATATAAGTTAAAACTCAAAAGGCAAAAAAAAAAAAAAACTCAAAAGGCATATAATCCAATTTAAAATGGGCAGAAGACATGAATAGATATTTCTCCAAAGAAGACAAATAGATGGCCAAGATGCTCAACATTACTGATCATCAGGGAAATACAAATCAAAACGACAGTGAAATATCACCTCACACCTGTCAGAATGGCTAAAATCAACAATACTAGAAATAATAGGTACTAGACGTGGAGAAAATAGAACTCCCTTGCACTGTTGATGGGAATGCAGACTGGTGCAACTACTGTTGAGGACAGTATAGAGGTTCCTTCAAAAATTAAAGATAGAACTACCATATCATTCAGTAATCATACTAGCGGGTATTTATCCAAAAAATATAAAAATACTAATTCAAAAGGATACATGTATCCCTATGTTGTTGCAACATTATTTATAATAGCCAAACTATGGAAACAGCCTAAAGGTCAATTGATAGATGAATGGATAATGAATATATATATATATGTATATATTATAACATATATATAATATGTGATATTATTCAGCCATAGAATGAAATCTTGCCATTTGCAGCAACACAGATAGAGCTAGAGAGTATTATGCTAAGCAAAACAAGTCAGTCAGAGAAAGACAAATACCATACCATGTCACTCATATGTAGAATTTAAGAAACAAAAGGGAAAAAAAGAGATAAACCAAGAAACAGACTCTTAACTATAGAGAAAAAACAGATGGTTACCAGAGAGGAGCTGGTTGGGAGGATGAGGGAAATAGGGGATGGGGATTAAAGAGTATACTTATCATGATGAAAAAAAAAGCAATATATTGTCCTAGCCTAATTTTGTGTAAGTGGATACATAAAACATACTCAGAAGGTCTTGTACTTTTCCACACACTAGACAAGTCAGTTGTCAGAGAAAGTGTATTTACCTTAAAGATCTGTGGGAATTTAATCTAAAACAATCAGAGTTTGATTAATTTTTTATGTAAGAATAGAGTAAGAAGAAGGAAAATAGTCACTTCTCTTTTTCAATACTTTATCATTTGTTTGTTCATGTGTCCCATCTCTAGAATCAATTCAATCAGCATTTTTTATTAAAACTTAACCTTTATCAGATTTTTGAAGTTGCTGGTATAGAGTATCGTATAACATTCTCTTCTAATAATTTATATTTATATATTAATTTATACTAATAAATTAATATATATAAATGATTATAATCATATAAATGATTACATATAAATGATTTCTATATATTTATGTATATCATTGCAGCAGCATTCTATTCCTAATGCTTTTTTAAAGGTTTTTTTTAAAAAGATTTTATTTATTTATTCATGAGAGACACAGAGAGAGAGAGAGAGAGAGGCAGAGACACAGGCAGAGGGAAAAGCAGGCTCCATGCAGGTAGCCTGATGTGGGACTCAATCCCAGGACTCTAGGATCACGCCCCCGGGCTGAAGGCAGGCATTAAACCTCTGAGCCACCCAGGAATTCCGTACTTTTAAAAGGATTTTATTTATTTATTCATTTGAGAATAAGAGAGAGCACACTCAAGTTGCACGGGGGTGGGGGGCAGTGGGGAGCAGAGCGAGATGGACAAGCAGACTCCACACAGAGCCCAGAGCCCCATATGAGGCTTGATCTCACAATCCTGAGATCATGATCTGAGCCAAAATCGAGAGTCTGATGCTTAACCCAAGCACCTCTATTCCTAATGCTTTTTGTCTATTTTCTCGATCAGAGTCTCAAAGAACTGTCTCTTCCCTTCTACTCTAATTCTTTCCCTCTTCTTCCTCCCTCTCTCACTTTTTGAAGATGTTCATGAGGAAGTTGTGTTCTTTCCAAAAATTTAATAGTTGGTATTAGACATCAGATTGATTGGTGTTTATCCAAGTAATTATTTTATATTGCTCATAAAGAAGTGGTGTGATGGCCTTTTTCTCCCCACTGTCCTGATTAGATCATGAATATCCAGTGTTCAGTTGATACCTAAGAGTCTAAGAAATAATGTAGTTTTTAAAACTTAGCTTCAGAAGTAGACTTGCCTAATTTTGTCTTAAACTTACTTTATTTTATTTTTTTTAAATATTTTTTTCTTTATTTATTTATGATAGTCACAGAGAGAGAGAGAGAGAAGCAGAGACACAGCCAGAGGGAGAAGCAGGCTCCGTGCACCGGGAGCCCGACGTGGGATTCGATCCCGGGTCTCCAGGATCGCGCCCTGGGCCAAGGGCAGGCGCCAAACCACTGCGCCACCCAGGGATCCCTTAAACTTACTTTAAAATATAAAATGTTTTAGACATAAAATATACTATAAAATATTTCAGAATAATATAATACCCATTTATCAAGCACAGAGCTCAAGAAATCAACATTGCTCACATTGGTGAATACTCTGATGGTACCTGTGTCAACTGCCTTAACTCTTTCATACATTTGTTGTACTCCTGCATTTCTAAAACATAGATTGTAATTTTGCATGTTTTTAGATTATACATAATTGGTACCCTTTAGGAACCTTTAGGAACTTACTATTTTCTCATCAGTATATTAGCTCATTCCTTTTCATTCTTTTATAGTTATGTTTTATGATTACATCATATTTTCATTTTTCTTTTAATATTTGAAATTATTTTAACATGTATATAAGCAACTGTGCTAGAATTATTATTTTATAAGTTATGTAATGTGCTTGTGCAAGATATTCATTAAGGTACACATCTTTGAAATCAAAGGCTATAGCATGGACACATATTCAGTTTTATAAAATGAAATCAAATGGGGGTTCAGAGCAGTTTGAACCAATTTCCACTCCCATTTGCAGCATATGATAGTTGCCTCTGATCTAAACAACTAAAAATATATCTTTCTGAAAGGTTCTAGGTAGTTTCACCATCAACATCTTTGCCGTAGATATTTTTGTTGCTTACATTTTGTCTGTGCACATTTCTACCATATAACTAATTGGCTGTAAGGCAATTTTGCTTTCAAAGATAAAATCACTAAAAATAAAAGAGGACCTTTAAAAGGATATAATAAAACACTAAAAATTAATAAAATTTATTAGTAATTTCTTTCTTCCTTAAAAGAAGCTTTAAACTTCCACATATTAGGATGTATATTTGTAACCAAGGTTTGCGTTGCATTTTGAAAGCCTTCCATACTGTTGCCATATTGTCCTATGTCTGTTATTTTCTAGTACAGTACAGTGTGCAATCTGGCCTAATACTTGCTCATTTCACACATCCAGTAAGTTTCACCGCCGTATTTTCTATCAAGTCAATATGCAGAGTTGTTATCATCCACTGTTTTAAGACTACCATGCCTACTTATCACCATTTAGATCATTGACTAAGATTTATATAAACTTATACAGATTTATATAGATCATTATAAGGACCAGCTAAGATTCATAGCATATAAAAGTGGGAATCTGTCAATGGAAAAAGGAAATGAAACCAAACTATCAGTTATTTTTTTATGGAAAAATTACCTAATGGCCAATTAATTATACAGTGAAAAATGTTTACTGAGAAAATTTTCGCAGCAAAGATGTCTATGGAAGAAATAAGTCAGAAAGACAAATACCATACATTTTCACTCATGTGTGGAGTTTAAGAAACAATACAAATGAGCAAAGGGGGGAAAAGAGAGAGAGAGGCAAACCAAGAAATAGACTCAACTATAGAGAGCAAAGTGATGGTTACCAGAGGAGAGGAGCATGAGGGGATGGGTGAAATAGGGGATGAGGATGAAGGGATGCACTTGTGATGAGCATTAGGTGATATATGAAATTGTTCAATTACTATATTGTATACCTGAAACTAATATCACACTGTACGTTAACTAACTGGAACTTAAATAAAACTGAAAAAAAAATGTCTGTGGCAAAGACACAGCAAAATACTGCATACATTTCTGAACACCTATACAATAAGACTTGAAAATGTTTGCCAATTTAATGACCATAACAATCTCATTGTGGTTTTAATAGGAATTTTTTATTATGAAGGAGACTATATATACTTGTCAGTCACGTTTGCTCTTTAAGGTAATACTTGTTTATATATTTTATTTTTCTTATTTTTCTACTGAATTTTCTTTATTGTTGACTTATAGAAAGTTATACAGACTCTATAAAGATTATGTTTATATTATGTTTTCAAATCTTTTCTTCCTGTTCTTGGTTTATCTTGTAGCTTTCTTTATGGCAACATTAGATAAATGGTTCTTCATTTTAGACATCTTATAAAAGATTTGTCTATTTATTTGCGCGCGCGCGCGCGCAAGAGAGAGAGAGAGAGAGCAGGGTAAGGGGCAGAGGGAGAGGGAGAGAGAGAGAGAAGCAGACTTCCCACTGAGCATGGAGCCCGAGGCAGGGCTCAGTCCTGTGGCCCTGAGATCACAACCTGAGCTGAAACCAAGAGTCAGATACTTAACTGATTGAGTCACCCAGGCACCCCAACAGTTTTAATTTTAATCTAATTAGTCACTTCTTTATGATTTGCCCTATTTGAGTGTGAAGAACTCCTTTTTTACCTCTAAGGCAAGGCATAAAGGTATTTGTTATATTAACTCCTAAATATTTGTAGGTATTATCTTTCAAATTGAATTTCTTAATCTGTCTAGAATAGGTTTTTATGTATGGTTTCAAGAAAGTATAAAATTATATTTTCTTTCTTATGATAACTAATTTTTCCAGTACAGCCTGTTGGATAATTCCACCCTTCACAATTGATCAGTAATCCCAATTCTAAAAAAAAAAAAAAAAAAAAAAAAAAAAAAAAAAAAAAAAAAAGGTATCCCAATTCTGATGTATATATATGTTCTTGTGATATTTTGCTACATTGTTATATTTGCCTACCCCTGGAGCTTTCTTAACTACAATAGTTTTTCAATATAGATGATTTAAGAGCAACCAAACAATGTGGATTTTTAATATTGAGATATAATCAACATACCACATTGAGTAAACTGAAGATGTTCAATGTGTTAATTTATATATATTGCAAATATGATTTCGATTAATCTGATACATTTATATATTGCAATATAAAACCCCTACTACATCACGTAATTATCATTTCTCTTTTGTAGTGAGGATGTTTAAGATCTAGTCTCTTAATAATTTTGAAGCTATCTGAAGGTAGAGTGTTGCTATGAAATCTTTTGTAAGCTAAAATGGCATTTAAAAAAGCAATTACCACTAATTTATATAAAAAAACTTTAAAGCATTCCCAGATTCATCATCTTTTCTGCTTTTCTGATACCTGATGACACATCTTGCTGATAGATGCATGAATAAATCAAGATAAGAATAGAGACCCACAGACCCAATTCAAAGCTATGGCAGATTGATGCTAAGATACTGAGTGCAGTTTCTGGGGGAGAAGCTTGGCAGTGCCACTGTCACTGCTCAGTGTGCACTGCCTCTGTAACAGCTCACTGCAAAACAACTGCTGAATGCTATTTTTGCTTTGTGATTTTTTGCAAAGGTAAAAATCTTTGGATTTCTTTCAATTAGCCAAAACAAGCACTAATGTAGGTCTTTCATGAAAGCAAAATGGCATAATACGAACTTTCAAAAAGCAGGAGGTACCCATGTAAGATTTTTTATACTATTATGTTTCTAATCTCTGTAAAATCTGTAGTGCTATCACATTTTTATTTCTGATATTAGCAGTTTGTGTTTTTGTTCTTTTTCTTAGTCTTTCAGTGATTTATTGACTTTGTTAAACCTTTAAAGTTCTAATTGAATTAAAAAAAATTAAATTTTGGCTTTAGTGTTTTCCTTACTGTCCATTTGTTTGCTGTTTCATTGATTTCTGCTTTTATCTTTACTATTCACTTCCAACCACTTTCTTCAGGTTCGAAATTTTTTTCTAGCATCTTGAGATGAAAATTTATATCATTAATTTTCAGATTTTCTTATATCTTATATATAGGGACTTAAGGCTAAGTAAAGCTAACTAATATTTTGGCAATATCCTACACCTTTTGAAGTGTTTTCCATGTCCTAGAGTAAATAATATTTTCTCATTTCCACTATTATTTTTCTTTGAATCATGTACTATTTAGAATTGTAATTGCTTAATTTTCAAGTAGTTAGGACTTTCTAGTTTTCTTCTGGTTGATTTCTAATTTCTTTCCTCTCTGGAAAGATAGCAGACTCTTAATGATTTTAGTGCTCTGAAACTTTATGAGACGGGGCATCATCAATATGCATATCTGAACTCTTATAGTAGTCTAGATATGCTCCTTTGGTCAAATTTGTTAATTGTATTTTAAACCTTCTATGGTATTTCTTGGCTTTTGGGTTTTGTTTTGTTTATGTTTTTGCCATCTGCTTCTTTCAGAATTGTAAAACGTCCATATGATTTCTTACTATAATATTAGACTTGCTCCTTTCTCTTCTAGTTCTGTCAAATTTATGAAGATGGATAACATTTCTAATTTCTTGAAATGAACACTAGACAACTAATTTTTTCCCACTATTCTTCTAATATTTAAGTCTCTAAATTTTATCATAAGCAGATTTGGATGCACCTATCACATAGTTTTGTGTCATGTTTGTATTATTCAGCATAATTCATTTTTATTCTGAATAAAAATTGCACCCATTTCTAGGGTGCAATTTTCAACTCATATGATGTTATAAATATTCCAGTATTTTCAGAGATTATACTGTATATTATTTCAGTTCTTTGAATTTTGTTTAAGCTTGCTTATGTGGCCAATATGTAGTTAATTTTGATAAATAATCCAAAGTGTACTTGTTTAGAACTAAATTCTTCAGCCAGTGGATATATCTAAATCTACTTCCATCTATAGCCATCTATTTATCTATCTACCTAGATATAGAAATCCATATAAGTCTGTATATCTGTATCTCTACACACATACAAGCATATTTATATATACATATAAACACATTTGATTCTGTTAATCACTGTATTTAAAGCATTTACCTATTTTTATTTTGTCTTGAGGGAGTTGGACTTTTTGGTCTGTGTGCTTGATTTTTATTTGTCCTTAATTTTGAGCTTTTGAGAGGACTGTCTAACGCTTTCTATGGTGAAAATGAAATTACTATTTCTCATTTAAACTGTCACTTTTTTATTGATCTATTTTGAATGTATGTCATACTGTCTGGGATTCACTCTAGGATCTATGAAGTTTCTACTGTGAGATGTGCCTAACAATCCATTTTGCCATATATTTGTAGAGTTACTTTTACTTTTTGTTGGTTAGTTTAAGGTGTTTCTCTTTATATCCTTTTATTTTCAACGTTTCTCTATACTTATATTTAAACTATGCAAATTACTACAAACAGCCATGCGTAAGTTGCATTTTTACCATTTCAGCAATCATTTCTTTTCTGAATTGGAGTGTTTAGTCTCTGTGAATTTACTTTAAGAACGCATATTTGTTTCAAGTTTATCTTCTATTTATATATGTCTCTTGTTTTTTTACTTTTCCTTTTCTTCTTCTTTTTTAATTTTTCTTTGTTCTTTACCCTTTTTGCTTTTAAAATTTTATTTATTTATTTATTTATTTATTTATTTATTTATTTATTCGGCGAGAGCATGAGCAGGTGTGGGGGAGGGACAGAAGGAGAGAAGAGAGAGAGAGATTGAGAGAGAGAGAGAGAGAGAGAAATCCAAGCAGGCTCCACATTCAAAGAAGGACTTGATCTCACGACCCTGAGATCGTGACCTGAGCCAAAATCAAGAGTTGGACATATAAGACTGAGCCATCCTGGCACCTCAAGGTTTTTAGTTTTTATTTAAATTTTAGTTAGTCAGTATATAGTGCAATATGGTTGCTGGAGTAGAATTCAGTGATTCATCACTTACATACAACACCCAGTGCTCATCACATCAAGTACCCTCCTTAATACCCCTCACCCATCTAGACCGTCCATCACCCACCTTCCTCCATCAACTCTCAATTGGTTCTTTAATGTTAAGAGTCTCTTATGGCTTGTTTCTCTCTCTTTATTGTCTCTTCCCCCTTCCCATATGTTCATCTGTTTTCTGTCTTAAATTCCACATATGAGTGAGATTATATGGTATTTGTCTTTCTCTGACTTATTTCACTTAGCATAATACATTCTAGCTCCATCCATGTCATTGCAAATGGCAGGATTTCATTCTTTATGATGGCTGAGTAATATCCCATTATATATATGCAACAGGGAAGATGTTCACTCATCAGTCAATGCACATTTGGGCTGTCTCCATAGTTGGGCCATTGTCGATAATGCTGTTATAAACCCTGGGGTGTGTGTGCCCTTTTGAATCTGTGTCCTTTGGGTAAATACCTACGAATGCAATTGCTGGATTGTAGGGTAGTTCTATTTTTAACTTTTTGAGAAACCACCAAGCTGCTCTCCAGAGTGTCTGCACCAGTTTGCATTCCCATCCTTGTTTGCTTTTGGATTAAAAAAGCATTTTTTCTTGTTGTATTTTTTTCTCCCTGTTATATTGCTATTTATAGATTTTTAAAATTCCTGTGAGAGTTATCAGAGAGATTATTTTATGCATCTTCAATTTATTATACTTTAATCCAAATTATTACTTTCTCCATTTCCCAGTAAGTACCAGATATTCAGCTTGCTGCAAAACAAATACTGAACACTATTTTACTTTTTTGGCAAAAGCAAAATTCTTCTTTAGATTTCTTTCAGTTGGCCAAAACGGGTACTAATGGAGGTATTTTATAAAAGAAAAGTGACTCTAAATTGAACTCTGCTCAATGCTTTCTCTGTTCTATTCAATATTTTATGTATTTCATAGAAAGCATTCCTTACTAAATTGACTGCTAAAATCGTGCCTCTAAAAATACTTGTCTGTACTTTTGTACTTCTTCTGTCTTAAACAAAAACTTTGCTTACAAAAAAGTTTTTGTTAAAATTCTTAGATAATTACTTTATACCCAAATGTTTACAAGCATGTTATGAGTATAGGTTTAGGAAACAAAACAAATTAATTCGCCAAAACATTAACATCTTGTCCTTGATTCAGCTGATTAAGAATGAAGTTAATATCGTTCTTTCAATCAGATGGTTGTGTGTATTTTTAGATCATTAAAATGTTCTTTAAGAGAGTATATTTCAGTGTTAATTTTCACTTTCTGATTCAAGATAGTTTTACATGTAACTACTATATATACCTGAATATGTGTTTCTCTTATGAAAGCCTTTCTAGCACAGTAATTCTAGGGGAAAAGGGAATAAGGCATTTGGTATTTTTTAATTCATTATTTTATTGTGATTGTTATACCTAGACTCAAATCAAACCATTTGTCACTTAAAAATTTATTTTTCTTCAAAATGTTCATAATTTGATTAAAGATATATATTGTGTTTACAGCCTCACATAATTAGTATGATTTTTCTTTCCAAAGATACACAATGTTTACTCTCGCTTCAGTAATAAAGTGCATTTTTGACTCTCTGACAACTTTTAAATTGATTTTACTTACTATGTATAAAATATGGTAGGTTACAACTGGAGTGTAATTTTTTGGAAAATGATGAGCGAGGGTTTATTATACCAGGTAGAGTATAGTAGTCTATGGCAGGCCAACAATCCCAATGCCAACAACTGGAAAACTGAGGTAAATATATTTTTTATGAGTATCAGAGAACTAGAAAATAACTCCATCTAGACAGTCTAAAATACCAGAATGCAGACAAACACTTGGAGCATGGGCAGCCATTTCTCCAACTGGGACCAGGGAATGGTTTGTTCTGGTGAGTTCATGACAGAAGGGGATTTTGCAAGCAATGAAGTACTTTTGCTTGAGTTTAGTTTGCCAAATACTCTGTTTCTTGATCTAGGTACCTATTACATGCTTGCTTTCCATTTTTGAAGATTCATTGAGCCCTACACTAATGTGTTTGCATTTTTTGTATGCATTTTATACTTCAATTAAATAATTTTAAAAGTAAATGAAGAATAGCATCAAAATACACAAACTAGAAATTTTGTAATTTTATGATATCTGGGAACTCACTGAGTTGAGAAATGGAACGAGGCATAATTTAGTGGTGTTTGTAAATAACATTTGATTGAGTATAATTGTGACATGATTTGAATGCATTCATGAGTGTCACTGTTTAATTTCCTGTAATCAAAATTTTTAAAAATACTGTTTGCACAGTGACAAGTTCAATGACTTACAAAGCTAGCTACTTGGCCCTTTTTTAGAATTTACTGATGAGTCTAAATGGCATAGCTTGTTTAATCCAGCTGACCAGCACCTCTCACTAAGCATGTGACATTACACAAAGAGTAATCTGCCCTTTTCTCTCTGATTGTACTCTAGATTTGACACAACTATATTTCTGTCCAGACAAATTTCCCATTTCTTAATGGCACATTGTGCCATTAGACTTTCACACACAATACAAGATTGCAAATGACGATATGGAGATATTAGATTTATTTATTTGCTTTGTCCATATTTCAAAAGAAAAAAAATATTTCAAAGACTATAATTACACAGAAGAGATGGCATCTAACAGAAAGAAGGAAGAAGGAAACCCAGGAGTTATTATGAAGCCAAGAGAGTAGGAGAGGTACATATAGTGTGTCTGATACATCTGGCTTCTAGAATAATTCCTGGGATGTAGTAGGCATTCAGTAAAGATGTTTTGAATGAAATGAGATTTTTTTAAGTTGCAAATTTCTTGTCCTAAATCTTTGAGTAAAATTAAACCTTACAAAAACATAATCTATATATCCTATATCTTTGAGAGAGTCTTGGCACATAGCTGTATTCCCCATAATGTATATCCTAAATTGAGAGGCTCAGTCATAAAGACATAATTAGGAATGTTCAAAGCTTTAGACATAAGTTTGTTCAACATACCAATTCACTATATGGTAAAAACTACCTATACATCAACAAATGAGGGTTAATTAAATTCACCCCCTAAAATAAATGTACTCCAGTCAATTATGTAAGAATTTATTTTGGGGAAGTGAATGCTTTTAACTTTTTATATATTCATGCATTTACATTATCTAGAAGCATTGCAACACAGTAAATGAAAGCTTAAGAGTTTTTTTTTGAATTAGATAATATAAATTAAGCATTTATTATTATATCTGACATAAAGTAAGTGCAAGATATGTATTGGCATTCCTATTATATGTGCTTTATATCTTTTATAAACATGTACTGATACTATTTTAGGAAAACAAAATACCTCATTATAATAAAAATTATCTCATGCAGATCTCATGGCCTTGGAAGTGTTTTTGATATGTTGTCTAGTGAAACTATATGTTAGAAAATCATTCATTATATGATTTAATTGCATATAAAATGTAGAAGCAGAGACTTAAAAAAGAATATTAATATTCATCTGGGTTTTATTAAATTATAGACTGTTTACTTTTTTCTCCCTCTTTTTTCTATATTTTGCCAAGAAATGCCCCATTAAGAACTTGATTATCAAAAACATGGATAATTAAGACATGTCCTTTTTGGGAAAATGTCAGTATTGAGGCATATGATGACCAGTATATTTTTATGACAGTATAGTATGAGGTCAGCTCTCACAATTCATCATATGGGCTCAAATATTATCTCTACCACTTTTTAGATGCTTGATTCTTATCTTTTCATGTCTTTCTAAGGGTAAGGCCCAAAATTTTGAACGTAAGGGAACTTACTGTAAACTAATAATCTTCAACCCATTAAAACAAATGAGCTCTCCAATGAGGATAAGTAGAAGAAAAATATTTTCAGTGGTATAGTCTATATGCTAAATTATTTTTTTCATACTTACCCTAATTTCTAAAGTATAGGTCCCCAATCAAAAGTTCTAGTTTTCCTAGAGATTCATTCTTTTCTGCTCAAAGGAGCCTGGAAATAGCCCAGGCCATGATACTTCCCTTCCCTTCAACCTAGTGGAAAAGTCTCTAGAGGCCCAAGCAGTCTAAGTAGGCCCAAATTCTCAATCAGTACCATGATGGCCATTGACAAAGGCCTAGCTGATTCGGTTAAACCAAAGTGGAAATAAAGCTGCATGTTCTTGTCCCTCATGACTCATGAAATCATTAAAAACCAATATTTAATTGAGCCCTTCTCTGTGTCAGACAGTCTCTGAAAAGGGCAATTGCAAATTAATTACCAATACAACTAATTAAAGTAATCTAAAGGGAATATTCATACTGAGAGACTGAAGCAGGGCTAACTTCGTGCCATAAAAATTGTCATGTAATCCTATGAGGAAGATAGATAAGGAGAAACCTATCAGGGTAATAAAGAATGGGACCAGAAATCAAACCAGGAACCTCTTCGTCTGACTCCTCCCATGCAGTCCTCTGAAAACCTTAAAACCACATGAATTCTTAGTGAAATCAAGCTAGGTCCAATATAAAGGGCATCTACCTTTACCTCTTTTGTCGCACACAGCATGTGTGATTTGCCAGGTATATAAATTCTGCTTGGAGAGTATCATCACTTGTTCCTGAGTTGTGGCTGACTACTACACCCTTAGTGAGATTGCATCCTTCAGATAGTTCTAAAAAAGAACTAGCTTCCCTACCCTGCCTGAAAAACCATGGGTGGCAGTGAGCCTGATGGGCAACTTAGTGAAGTGTCAACTGTTTATCGAAGGGGGGGGGACTATACAAGTAAGGGGACTATGGAGGTGTCCTCTTTCTTTTCACTTTTCTGCTTTCCCTGCTTGTTTTTGAACATTTTAATTTTTACCTAATTTTCGGATGTTTGATTTCTACTTAAGGAAAAGCTGGAGAAGAGAGAATACAAAATAGATAAAAACCTGTGACTGTTTGTTTTGCATCTATTTGAAAATATTGATACTATAAGTTGACACAAATTATGAAAATAACACAGTTTGATGCTCTGTGGATTTTCTTTATCTAGATCATTCCTTTTTTTCCAGTAGTGTAGATAATTGAAATATTTATCTCTGCTGCCCCCTCCTGCCATGACCATATTTTCCCCCCATGAGTTGTCTTTTTAAGAGTAGGAGGATGTCTTCTGTTTGCATTTTATGTAGAAAATAAATGGACAGACACAGATGGTCTCATAGCCTCAGTTAAAGGAAGTACTAAGGGGGATGTGAAAGAACCAGGATTGAGAGCCATGTTGTTTTTACACAACTTCAAAGATCTGAAGGAAAGCTAATGATTTTTATGCTTTTTACATATTTATACATAAAAACATAAGCTATAAAGTCACATGAGAATCAGTAGTATATTTAATAACTATAAAATATGTTAAAGCTTTGGGCCGCTTGGTTAAAAAAAATAATCATTAACAATACTATTTTTAGTGTTAAATGTTTATTTGGAAAAGTTAATTATCCCTAGGCTCGTTTTGTGAAAGGATTTGACCAGTCCATTAAGTTCAACTGGAACTTAATGCTAGTGCTGCCATATAAGCCCTCTCTGGTGAATTGTAGTGTGGCTGGCTTATTCTGGGAAGCACATGTGACAGCACTAATAAGTGTTAGAAACAAAGGTTAAAAAGCCTTTATTCCAAGAACAGTATTCATGTTCATTTTGGATCTCTTGTTAGTAGAAGTGGGCAGAACTGTCCTTGTTATGAATCCATGTAGGTGTACATCTAGTCCTGCTAAAAACTCAACACAAAGATTTTGTGAAGAACAGAATGCTTTGATTTGGTGTCTATTATTAATGTGCGAGGGGAGAAACTGACATTTGCAAGGAAATCTATCTAAACTAATCCTGGCTTAATCAGGCCCTGAATGTGTTAATTCAACCCTTGATCTTCATTTACATTCTAATGAGCTGTAGCAATAACTGAAATATTTAAGGACTAATGTAACAGTGAGTGAGTAATTGAAAGTTTCAGTCAGGAGAAAAGTTCATTAGGTTTTAGGTTATTGAATAATGTCAGCTTCACAGAATACACAGATCCATAATTAGCACAGTATTCATATTTTCTCTTGTGTGCCCACTTACTCTCGCTTTAGAGCAGAGGTTGATAGAAGAGCGGAATGTCTCAACGTGAAGAAAATATACCTGCTGAAAAAAATATTCTCAGACAACAGAAACAAGTCCTGAAGTGTTATCAGAAGCTTTAAATCTTATTTGAGGACAAAAGACAAGCAAAAGAAAAGTAGTAATGAAGAAAATTAATGATTTAAAATAGGTCCTTAGGAGAATCATTTCTTTCTCTAAGGAAGAAAATAGACATTTCTTAATGAGATAAAACATCCACTTTGTATCGTGGTGTTTTTGTTTTTTTGTTTTTTAACTTTTTTCTGACTTTGGTTTTGAAACTTTCATACTGGGGACACCTGGGTGGCTCAGCAGTTAAGTGCATTTGCCTTAGCCTCAGGTGGAGTCTCCCATTGGGCTCCCTGTATGGAGCCTGCTTCTCCCTCTGCCCAAGTCTCTGCCTCTCTCTTTTTGTGTCTCTCATGAATAAATAAATAATCTTTAAAAAAAAAAAGAAATTTCTTTATTTTATTTTATTTTATTTTATTTATTTATGATAGTCACAGAGAGAGAGAGAGAGGCAGAGACACAGGCAGAGGGAGAAGCAGGCTCCATGCACCGGGAGCCCGACGTGGGATTCGATCCCGGGTCTCCAGGATCGCGCCCTGGGCCAAAGGCAGGCGCCAAACCGCTGCGCCACCCAGGGATCCCAAAAAAGAAATTTCATATTGAAATTGGTACCATATGCTTTGGTTGTTTAGTCACATATCTTATCCATGAAGATAAGCTATGACTTGTGCACCAAGAAATGCCTGTTATGCTTGTGAGACATTTTACTTTTATTTTTGTATTGTTGTCTTAAATAGACATTGCACATCCCTTGCTATAATAGGAAATAACATAAGGCATGCACAGCATATATGGTGCAAAGGAAAGGGTATTCTACTATTAAAAAAGATTCCAAGGTCACTTAGGATAATTCAGTAATTTAGAAAATAAATATACATTTGTCCAACTCTGCCAGAATTAATTAGCAATAATACAACAAATGAGCAGAACTAGAACATCCATCTTGCTTCTTTAAGTCTGGACAAACTACTGAATTAATTCCACATTAAATCACCACAGGAACTCTACGATCCATAACGCTCTGTGAACCGGAGTATGCTTTGGATCATATACTATTTCTTCAAAGTAGTGTCAATTTCTCAAACGAGGTGGAATAAGTTTGAGAGCAGGATAGAGGCCAAGGGAGAAGACTTACATCATTCGTTGTAGGGCAAAAAGGCAAACAAACCTTTGACAATCTTTAAAAGTATCTCAGTAACTGACCAGGGAATTCAACTGAGTTTTAAACAGACTGATGCTTTTACACTGTATCCTATAACACAATGCTCTTCAACTGGCTACATTTTGAGATTATAGGAAGTTTGTATGTGACACTCGCTCCTAAGTCCTCACCCACAGAGACTTTTATTTAATTGACCTGAAGTTAGACCCAAGAAAAAGTGTTTCTACCAAGTTCAAGTAATTAAAAACAAAAACAACAACAACAACAACAAAACCAGTGTGCCAACAATTTGCCTTTAAAAAATGTTAGCCTGATAGTACATCTAGAGTATGGTGCCCAAAAATAAAAGTAGCAACTGCTTCTGTTCTCCTCTTCCCCATGTTTTTAAGAAGGGTAAAAATATGCTTTCTGTAATTTGGTATTAACACACCAGTCTACAAAAGGATAATATTCACTTAGGCAGTTGATTCCAGAATGTTCTGGGGAAGATTCTTTTGAAACTTCATAAAGAAATCCATCGACACATGAACATCCTTGTATATTTGGCTGCATGATTTTAAGAGTGGCATAAGCCCTCCCTGATTTGGTTCCATTATCTCCAACAAAAGACTGACTCCTGTAAAAATATTAGTAAAGAGCAAGTGCTAGTGTAAAGCCAGAATGTGACTTTAATTTGTAAGTTTTAGTATAAACCTGTATCGTCATAGTTAGGCAGGTCTTAAAACATTTTTGATGTACATAATTCAAAATGATTGGGTACCACTGCTTCCAGCAGTAGTTATCATGTAAATATATACATGCAAGTTTGCAATTACTGAAAACATTTCACGTTAGTTCACAAATGAATTTTCCAGAATCAAAGCAATATATCCCCCAAATAGTCTTCCAAAAGTAAAGTCATAGGATTAGTGAGAGCAATGTTTAAGGGAGATTTATAGCATTAAATGCACATTTTGGAAAAGAAGAAAACTCTAAAATGAATAATCTGAGTTTCCACTTTAGGAAACTAGAAAGAGTAAATTAAATCCATATAATCAGAGGAAAAATAATAATAAAAGTTAAAGCAGAAGCTTATAAAATTGAAAATCAACAAAACAAAAAGCTGATCCCTTGAAAAATTAATCGATCAGACCATATGGCCCATATAACTAAGAAGGGAAAAAAAAAGATAAGATATAAATGACTAATATTAGAAATGAAAGAGAAGACATCACTATAGATCCCATGGCCATCAAAAAGAAAATAAAGGATAATTAACTGGACTTGAGTAAAATTTAAAACTTCTGTTCTATGAAATACAATTTCAAGATAATGAGAAGATAAGCACACATTGGGAGAATATACTTAAAAAAGACACATCTGATAAAAGGCAGTTATCCAAAATATACAAACAATGTTTCAAAAACAACAATAAGAAAACAAACATTCCCAATAATAAGTAGGCCATAGAACCAAATAGATATCCACAGGAAAAAACAAATGTCAGTGAGGATGGGGAAAAAGGGGAGGCCTCTTACACTGTTGGTGGGATGCAAACTGGTACAGTCACTCTGAAAAACAGCATGATAGTTCCTCAAAAACGTAAAAATAGAACAACCCTGCCACCTAGCAATTGCACTACTAGATATTTACCCAAAGGTTACAAAAATACGGATTTGACACGTCATATGTACCCCAATGTTTATAATAGCATTATCAACAATTGCCAAAATATGAAAAGATCCCAAATGTCCATCAAGTGATAAATGGATAAAGAAGATGCGGGGGAGATGATAGATAGATAGATAGATAGATAGATAGATAGATAGATAGATAATAGATAGATTCATACAATGGAATATTACTTAGCCATCAAAAAGAATGAAATCTTGCCACTTGCCATGATGTGGATGGAACTAGAGGGTATTATGCTAAGTGAAAAAAGTCAGAGATAAATACCACATGATTGCACTCATGTGGAATTTAAGAAACAAAAACAGATGAACATAGGGGAAAAAAGGGAGGCAAGCCATAAGAAAGACTCTTAACTATAGAGAATAAACTGAGGGTTGCTGGAAGGGAGGTGGGCAGGGGATGGGCTAAATAAGTGATGGGTATTAGGAGGGCACTTGCGATAATCACTGGGTACTGTATGTAAGTGATGATTCACTAAATTGTACTCTTGAAACTAATATTACATTGTATGTTAGCAAACTAGAAATTAAATAAAAACTTGAAAAAAAAGATCTGGACACATATCTCACAAAGATGATATACAGGTGGAGAGCGGTTATATGAAAAATACTCATCATATGTCATTAGAGAATTGTAATTTAAAACATCAGTAGATATCACTATACAACTATTAGACTGGGCAAAATTTGGAAAACTGACAACCTCGAATGATGTGGAACATCAGAAATGTTTATTCATTGCTGATGCAAATGCAAATGAATACAGCCACTTTGGAAGATAGTTTGGTAGCTTCTCACACTACTAAACACACTCTTACCATATGACCCAGCAATCATGCCCTTGCTATTTACTCAAGGATTCAGAAACCATCACAGAAATGTCTATAGCAGCTTTATTCATAATTTTCAAAACCTGTAAACAACTAAGATGTCCTCAAGCAGGTGGTTTGATACATGAACTGAGTACATCCAGGCTACAGAATATTATTCAGTGCTAAAAATAAGTGAGCTTCCAAGCAATGAAAAGACACAGAGGAATCTTTAAATACACATTACTGAGTAAAAGAAACCAATTTAAAATAACTACACACTTTATGAATCCAACTTTACATACTTTCTAGAAAATGCCAAACTATGGAGACAGCAAAAAGATTAGTAGCTGCCAGGAAAGAGGAAAGGATGAATAGATAAAGCACAGAGGGTTTTTAGGATAGCTGAAACTATCTGTATGATACTACAATGGTGGACATATGTCATTAAATGAGTCAATACCCAGAGAATGTACACCACAAGTAAACCCTAATGTAAATTATGAACTTTGAGTGAAAATGATGTCAAGGATTCATCACTTGTAACAAATGTACTACCGTACCATGGGATTTGATAATGGGGGAGAGTGTGTATGTATAAGAACAAGAAATATATGGAAACTCTCTATACTTCCTGCTTAGTTTTACTTCGAACATTAAAACTGCTTTAAAGGAATGCCTGGGTGGCTCCGCGGTTGAGATCCTGCCTTTGGCCCAGGGCGTGATCCTGCAATCCCGGGATCGAGTCCCACATCAGGCTCCCTGCAGGGATCCTGCTTCTTCCTCTACCTATGTCTCTGCCTCTCTCTCTCTCTGTCTCTCATGAATAAATAAATAAAATCTTAAAAAAAAAACTGCTTCAAAACTAAAGTTTGTTAAAAGAAAATATGATACAAAATAATTATCAACGGCAAAATGAAGCAAACTAAAACAAAAGAAAAATTTACATTAAGGCAGATTTTGTACTACATACATGTCATAATTTATAAACGGAAGGGTGGTTTTTATGACTCACAACACTTACAAAAAAGTAAAGCCAAGTCCTAACCAAAGCTTCTTAGCCAATGCTCCTTTAAAAAAGAGCTTTGGCAAGGAGGCTCATGCTATCCTTTTTAAGTGTAATAGCAGAAACTTTCATGCCACTAGACAGGGGCTTTAGCCAAGAATTTCCTACAAACAAAATTTTAACTTGCTGCAGATGAAAAAATTACAACATAGCAGTCATTTTGGAGTCAAATAAGATTGTCTCATAAAAAGTAATGATCTATAACTCATTATATTTCACCAGTTTTCACTCAAAAATAAATACATACTATATTAGGAAAATATCTCCACTCTTTAGAATACCACTTCAAGTAAATATGTCTCAAATCATTGCATCTTGTGAAGTAGATACTGAAAAGCATTCTATTAATAGTAGCCAATAATACATAAAAAGGGCCTTCTAAACAAACAAAAAATAACAGGATAGGTAATAATTTCCTGGAATATCATAGATCTTAGTTCATTCATTTATGGTTCCAGTCTATCATTTTGGGGAGAAAAAAATACATGATAATTAACACACCATAGGGAAACAGTCCAGTAAAGCTGAATGTAACTCTATGTGGAAGTAGTCATTTTAAATGGGAAAGCAAAAAGCAGTTTGGTTAATTATTATATTCTAAAAATAGAGGAAAAGAATGCTAGTATTACCTATTAACCACATGTATTTTAATGAATCAAACTTTCTTTTTAAGAAGCAGTATAACTCTTCATATAAAGCCTACAAAATTTGTAAAGCTTTAAGTTACAACTGCAAGATGGACAAATCTGTAATGATACAGACACATCTGATACTCAACAGAGCTTTTTATTTGATAACTAGCAACAGGAAGGAATAATTAAAGCACATGGAATAAATGAGAAAAAAAAGAGCTATCCCTTACCCCCTCACACACACAAAGTATTGGTTTACCCTCATAATAAACACTTTAAAGGGAATTCAAGTAAAAGAAATCAAGAGAGTAGATCCTGAAAGTTTTCATCATAAAAAAAAATTGTAACTCTTTATGGTAACAGATGGTAACTCACTTACTATGGTGATCATTTCACCATGTATACAAATATCGAATCATTACATTGCATACCTGAAACTAATGTTATATGTCATTTATACTTTTTAAAAAAATTAGGAAAACAACCAAAGGAGTAATTAACAATCCCTGAGAATTATTCAGACAGGAAAATCTATGTCTTTATAGCTTTCTATGTTATAACTGTGTTATAGTCATTTTTCTTTTCCATTATATGTTGTAATTTCCAAGGTTCTTTATGTTTGCAAAGTCGTTTTTGACATTTAAAGATAAGGAGGGGGCTTCTGGGTGGCTCAGTCAGTTAAGCATCTGTCTTCAGCTCAGGTCAGGATTCTGGGATCTTGGGATGGAGCCACCTATCAGGCTCCCTGCTCAGTGTGAAGCCTGCGTCTCTCTCTCTGCTTCTGCCTTTCCCCTCTGCTTGTGTTCTTTCTCTCAGTCTCTCTCTCAAATAAATAAAGAAAATCTTTAAAAAAAAAAAGATAAGGAGAATGAAATGGGCCTGCTTCTATGAAACAAAACCATTCAACTCTGCTTTGCTTTAGAGATATTGATTGTTTTTCTTCATAACCACAAAAGATACATTTGCTATCCACAGGTGACAAGAAAGTGTTAAATATCTGTGACCAGCAGTCTTTGCAACTGGATACTTGCTGTGCTCTTCCAATATAGAAATGGACAGAACATATTTTGGTATGTCCTCATGGGAGGTAGAGGAGGACACAAGTGATGTTACCATCACATCTCTTCCCAGACACAAATCCAACCCCTACATGCAAACACACACACTCAAAAGGAAAATGAAACAAAACATACACACACACACACACACACACATACGATTTGAAATCAGAGCCAGAAGTCAGGACCCACAGGCAAATGGGAGGAATACAGTACTTTAGGGTGGGTACCAATAGGAAGGCTTGCATCTGAAAACTGAGCCTTGGCCCATTGGGAACCCTGATGTCTGCCTTGAGGCAGAAACCCTAAAATGACTGAGGTTGTTTCTTGTCAGTCACTTGCCTTGGTGACATGCCAAAAGCTAAAGCAATCCTGTAGGGTAAAAAGCTTACTAAATTTTGACCTGTAGGATTCTTACAGGTCAAGTATTGGGCTATTCATATATATGTTTACCATTTGATTACGTTATTCTTTCCGGCAACATAGATCTTTATTCTGAGATTACTCTTCTTCTTTTTGAAATATATCCTAGAGAATTATGAGTGCAGGCGTTTCTTGGTGGTATTTTAATTCACAATTTTTCTTGAAATTTTCTGTTTTGGAAATTAAAGGTAGGTTGACAATAATTTTTCCTCAACAATTTGAAGATATTATTCTACTATCTCTGTCCCTACAGAAACATAACTGAGAATTTTGTTATTGTCTAATTGTCATTTTTTTCTTCTAGCTTTGTGTTCCAATTTTACTATGATGTGTTTTACTATGTGTTTTGGTTCAGACTGATTTTTGTGTATTCTGTTTGTGATATGTCACAAATCCTGGATCTTTAAAAATTTCTTTAATCCTGAAAAATTGGCGACGCCTGGGTGGCTCAGCGGTTGAGTGCCTGCCTTCGGGGCAGGACATGATCCTGGAGTCTTGGGATTGAGTCCCATACAGGGCTCCCTGCAGGGAGCCTGCTTTATCCTCAGCCTGTGTCTCTGCGTCTCCCTTTCTCTGTGTCTCTCATGAATAAATAAATAAAATCTTTTTTAAAAATCCTGAAAAATTGTACCTATTTTCTTTCAAATATTCTTCATTTTCTCTCTCCCTCTGTATTCTATGTTTTTCTGTTGTTTGTTTTTAAGATTTCTTACTCATTTGAGAGGGAGACACAAAGAGAGCACAAAGAGGAGGAGAGGCAGAGGGAAAAGCAGACTCCCTGCTGAGCTGGGGGTGGGGGCGCTCCATATGGGTTTCAATCCCAGGACCTGGAGATCATGACCTGAGCTGAAGGTAGATGCGCAACCAGCTGAGCCATCCAGGCACCCCTGATTCTACGTTGATACACATTAAACCAGTACATTCTCTCATTAGCTCTTACCTTCTTTTTCATATATATTTTTCGGTCTTTCTGTGCAGCACATTAAGTGATTTATTTAGATATATCTATCAGTTTACCACATCTACTTTCAGCTGGGTTTTCATTGTTTAAGCCATCCAGAGTTTGTTGGTTTTTTAAAAAATTTCATCAATTATATTGTTAGTTTCTAGAACTTCAATTACCTTTCTCTTTTCTTTCACAAATTTATTTGTTCATTCTTAGCAATTCCTTCATCTTTAGTTCTTAGAGGATTTATCTGTTTCTTGCCTTGCCTTTTACTCTAAGAACTTTGGTTATGAATCCAAAAAAAAATATTGTATCAGAAAGACTGGTGGTGACACTGATTGAGGTGATGATAAAGTAGGAATATTTGTTCTATCAAGTTATATGTTCAAGCTGTAGTAATTTTAACATTGTAGAATTGGGCAGAACTAAACAAATAGACTGAAGAGAATAGAGGTCCTAGAAAATGACCCCCACATAAATGGAAACTTGATACATAGACAAAGGTGGTGCTGCAGAGCAGTGGGAAAAGGACAGACTATAATGAGCCCTGCGTGTTATATGCAACGGATGAGTAACTGTACTCTACATCTGAAACCAACGATACACTATTTGTTAGTTAAATGAATTTAAGTAAAATAGGTTTTTAAAAAGTAACCCTGGAATGGTTGGTTATATTTATGGAAAACAAAAATGTGATAGTGCATTAGTTTGCTAGGGCTACCATAACAAAATACCAGAAGCAGGGTGGCTCAAAAAATAGAAATTTATGTTTCCACAGTTTTGGAGGCTATAATCCAAAATCAAAACGTCAGCAAATTTGGTTTCTTCTGAAGCTTCTCTCCTTGACTTGCAAATGGCCACCTTCTTATTGTGTCCTCATATGGTCTTTCCTGTGTTGTGTGAGCATCCCTGGTATGTCTTTGTCAAAATTCCCTCTTCTTACAAGGACACTTATAAGGCCCACTCTAAGGAAGTCATTGTAACTTCATTATCTCTTTAAAGATACTGACTTTCTGAGATTCTAGGGGTTATGACTTCAACACATGAATTCTAGGGGACATAATTCAACCCATAACCCATACCTTACATAAAAAATAACAAATGAATTAGGAACTTAAGTATGGAAACAAAATTTTATTCTGTTACAAATGTAAAAAAGTATTTTCACCATGGAGTAGGGAAAGGTATATTAAATAAGACACACACACACACACACACAGATTGAACAAATTGACTATATAAAACTTTTTAAATGTTCTTTTTCAAAGGATACTTTAAATTGCAAAACTAAACCAAAACACAGGAGAAGATATTTTCAATACTTATAACCTCTAAAAGGCTGAGCTAAAAAATATTTTTGTGGAAGTTAAATAACTACCTAAGGAATTATGATAAAATTTCCCCATTGCACTGATATCTGGACTTTCTTTTAGAAAAAAGATAGAAATTTCAAAAGTAATATATATATGTGTGTGTGTGTGTATGTGTGTGTGTATAGTCAATATGCCTAAATAATTTGCAGCTTTAAGATTATAGAAACATTCTACAATTAGCATATCAGTGAATCCTGAAAGACCCACAGAATCATCAATGAGGACTAAAGATACATTGTAAAGATGATTACAGAGGAAGAAATCTCCAAACTTCATTCAGAATATACTAGTCCCCTTGGGCTGATTAATTGACCAGTATCCCTCCATGCCCATTAATATAGGTCAGTGTGTATTGATATTCATAATAACACTAATAAATATAATATCTAAATTTATTATAAAATGGTTTGGATGATAACCATTACTTGCTATTAAATTTCAATGCTTATGATTATGTTCTCATTTATATTTGTTTTGGTACCTTTATAATTTTAAGGGCAGTAAACTAATAAGAACAAAAAGAGAATAATATATATTGTCATATATATATAGTATTCATCACGGCTATGTGAGGATCAAACGATATAAGGACATTATGTATGAATAAATGTTTTCCAGTAGTTGAACTAGAGGAAAACAGTGGAATAATTCACTTATCAAATTTTACATGGCAACACAGATATGTCAAACTCACAAAGATTTGCGTGAAAACTTCAGTACAATGAACATCTCAGTTTCAACTAAATGTTAACTTATAAATCAAATTATTCCTTCAGTACAATGAACATCTCAGTTTCAACTAAATGTTAACTTATAAATCAAATTATTCCTTTTGAATAGAATGTTACTGATTTTCTAATTTTGCTTGTATTCAACTCATAAATTTGCTTTTGTTTTTGTAGTTCATGGTTGTAAGAATTTAGAGTTTATATTTGTACATATTTAAGAAACACTACAATAAAAATGATCTAAATAGCTCCCAGGATATGGAACGGGTTTCTAAAAAAAATGGTATCCTTACATTACTCTTGAAAAATACAGTTTCACACTTTTCCTTTCATGTCTCCATTTCCTTTAAGAAATTTAGATACCAAAAGAAAAGAAAAGAAAAGAAAAGAAATGTAGATACCTAAGAAACAGAATGCTTCTCCTAGAGATGCAAAATTAATAAAATAATATCTCTAGATCTCGTCTTACTTCCTAATTTTTATTCTGATAATGGTTCAAAAAGCTCTAGATGTTCAGACATTCTAATCTGTCACCATTTTAAGCTAAGAATAAATTTTAATATACCAGTTATTTTCTATTTTTAACTTCTTGAGATTAAATCTTACATTTTGGATGATTATATATTTGTCATAACTTACAAAGACTTACAAATGAATAAATGAGTGAATATCTGGTACAATATGAAATATAAACATATACCAAAGATACTATAGGTATCATGTGTCTCTAGAAGGATCAGTCTCTGTAACTATAGCACACTATGGTTGCTGCAGAATCCCATCTAGAATAATGTTTCCCACTAGGGGTATAATTTTCTCTTAGACAAACTTTGAATGAGTTTCTTGAGTCCTTAAGGTAAATTGAAAGATTTACTGACCACTAGAAATAAATGGAATCTGAAGTAAATTCACTTTAGTCCAACAAATGATTCTCATTATTCAAGTACTAACATTGCCATTAGAAATAGTTGGATGTTATTTGATTTGGCACTAAATTGCTCGTGTATAAATAGAAATAAGAAAAAGTATAATTATTCTTTGAAAAACTTACTAACACATTAAAATATAGAATGGAAATAGTTATCCAAGAAAACAAAATCATAAGGCTATGAATAATAAGTTGTAGCATAACCATTTAATTAGGAAATAGGATTTAATAGCCATATTAATTTTGCAAAGACAGAATAACATTTTCTCTGAGACCTAATGCATGGGCATTTATATGTTAACTTTTAACTTAAAAAATAATTCCAAATTAAATATTAATATATACTTACATAGCACTATCACTTAAGAACGTTAAAATTTATCTGACTAGCCATATGGTTTATAACAGAAAGATCTTTGGTGTTAAATAAGATTCCAATTTCAGCCTCTGGCTTTCCTGTATATTTAACTTTTGGTTGACCACCAAAACTATCCAAACATCAGTTTCCTTGTGTAAAATACATAAAGTAAACTTTTCACCATAGCTGATTGCCAAATCTAAATAATATACTATGTGTAAGAATCTTAGGATTTGGCAAAGTTTTTAATAGTATGGTAGTTACTGTTACTACCTAACTAAAATGCAATTTATCATGTCTTATTTTTTAATTCCTAATATAATCCCTGGCATAGGACAATTGTCAAAAAATATTTGCTGAATGAATATACAGTGTCAACTTACTATCTAGGCTCTTAGTTCTCACTAGCTGTCACAGAGAAGCAGTAGAATTTTGATTAGACAACTGTTTAAACAGATGTTAATTTGGTATTGAATGTTTTACATGCAAGGGAAATTATACTTGGGAATCTTAATTTTTCCAATTAAGGAAAATTGTTACATAGAGATGCACATCAGCTACATTGATTTAGCTTATATGCATTAAATCAACTTACAATCCACAATGCTTAAAAGGTGGCTATAATAACATTTAATATTTTGGTAAATATTTACAGTTTATAAAATGTTGCACATATAGTAACTCATAAGGTCAGATAAAAGTGTTATATATCAAACATTATAGAAAAGAAGAAAAAACTAATATTATTTTTTTGCCACAGGTTTTTTAGTAATTGGCTGTTTGGTGCTAAGAATATACAAGTTTCCTAGTTGGTATTGTAAGTTCATATTTTATCTAATAGATTAATATGATAATAGACTTTTGTTAATTAAATCTTTCAATAACAAGTTTCATAGTCAGCAACAAGAAAAAAAATTAATTCAAATTCAGAGTGACATTTTTCTGTATGCATTTCAAATTCACACATACAAAAAGATCTACATGGTATAAACTCTATTAGGAGGAATAATCATTAACTTCAGTCCATATTGGAAAATATATCTTTGTAGTCAGTACAAGTTGAAATGACTAGATTAATTCAAGTGATACACACTTCATCATTTATTTTGCATTCTCTTTTTTTATTTTGCATTCTCTTAAAAAGTATAGTCATTTTTATAAATAAAAGTAAAATTTCAAGTAATAAAAGGTATCAAAAGGAAAATATAAATAGTAAAGATAAAATAAATGTGTGGATACAAGATACAATAATTTGAAATTTTACATTTAAAACATTGAAAAAGAGAAATTGCCACATTATTCACATAAATATTTTGTTTATATAACATATAAAAAGAAACACACCTAAAATAAGCTGTGGCAAGTCATGACAGTGGTTAGCCATGTGGACACTAGACATTGGAAAGTGATAAGAAAATTTTTTTGTTGTGTTGTTTATGTTCTGTTTTTTAATCTCTGTGTTGTTACATGGATATATTCAGCCTCTGACAATTTACCTAGCTTTATATTTATGTTTGATCTTCTAACAACTTTAAAAAATAAAAGAATTTTTTTTAGTTCAAGGGAAAGTGAAAAATTTAGATGATAAGCAAAGAAGATCCATCATATGCATAATGGGAGTCATTAAGGAAGAAACTCAAAGCAAGAATAAAGGGATGTTGTGATGAGCACTAAGCATTGTATATAAATGCTGAATCACTAAATTGTATACCTGAAGCTAATATCACACTGCATGTTGATTGGAATTTAAATAAAAACTTAAAAGAAGAATAAAGAGTAAAGTACTAAAAATTGTAAGTCAAAGAACTGTTCTTGAGTAGCAAAAACAATTAAGATGACACATTGGAAGGACATATGCTCTTGAGAAAATCAATCCATAATTACCAACACTGAACTATATTCTTAAAACAAATCAATAGAAGTTAAAAAAAAAAAATCCTTGAGGCAGATGAGTAAAAATACCAAACCAAAGGACAAATAGGGAGGAAAAAAAAAGCCCAGCAAATCCTTCTCCTTTTCAAACTCAATTCTTTACTCCAGAAGAATATAAACTAAAATATCTAAGTTACCAAAAGAAAGATAATGTGAACTTATAAGGATATTATATCTGCCAAAAAAAAAAGGATATTATATCTGCCAATAAATTTTCAAAAGTAAAATCTATGGAATAAGGAAAAAAAAAGAGAGGCAAATCAAGAAACAGACTCTTGACTATAAAGAACAAACTGATGATTACCAAAGGGGAGTGTGGTGGGGGGATGGTTGAAATAGGTGATGGGGATTAAGGAGTGCATATGATATGATGAGCACCCAGTGATATATGGAGGTGTTGAACCACCAAATTGTACACCTAAAACTAATTGCTGTATTTAAATAAAAATTTAAAAAGAAATGAAAAAAAAAAAGGAAAAGCTACAGAAAAGTGTAATCAATATGAGAGATCTCAGGAAATATTGTTCCCATGAATCTTTTTTTGAAGATCTACTAGTATACAAAATTCAGGCACCCCAAATGACAAGTGTTGATTATGGAGTAGAAATAAGATGGCTGGTTGTCATTAATTGAGGCAGCTTATGATTTTTAAAAGATATTGCTAGGCAAATGGGTTCCTCAATTAAAATGTGACCAGAAAACTAAAAAAAAAAAAAAAAAAAAAAAAAAAAAAAAAAAAATCAAAATAGTGAAGTAACAAATTCAATAAGGAAGAGAATTAACATTCTACCAGCAGAATAATGTAGTTATTATCATGACTTAAAATTTGGAAGAATTACATACAAATAGTACCCAAATAGAGGTTTTGTTTTTTTAAAAAAATTTTGAACAATGATATATAAATAAAAGCTAAAATAGGTTGAATGGCTAGGTGACATTGCTGAAGAGGCAATTAAGGAACCAGAAAACCAAAAAGGAAATTTGACTCTATCACAAATGAAAAAGGAAGAGCAAAAATGAAAATATATGGAATATAGTTAGCATTTCCAATATTATAAGAAGTTCCACAGAGAACTTGGTGGGGAGATTAATCAAATAAATAAAATAACACTTTCCAGAACTATAGACAGATAGGAATTTAAAATTATAAGTGCTCTTCAACTGCTGCATAGCATGCATATTTATAAACAGGGATATCGACAGACATCCTCATATAATTTTTAAAAAGAAAAATAAAATAGGAATTACAGAATCATTCAGATACAAATAGACAAATAAAAAGTATAGTTACAGAACAAATGTAAGTTTGGTACAGAATTACCTTTTTAGATTTTAGAAGAAAATGATGCAAAGCTTCAATAAACAATTATATCTAACCCAGCTTTCAATAGCATTGAAGCAGCAAGAATATATAACCATTTTTTCAGCCATAGATGACTTAGAAGGTATACTACTAGTAGACTATTAATAGAATAAATAAAATCCCATATAATATTAGCTTTAAATACACTGGGGAGATTGCAGAGGTGTCTACATGAAATATCGATCTTGAATGGTCAAAGGCATTTCAAACTTAACATGTTACATACAAAACTTAGACTGTTCCCTGTCAAAATATTTTTTAAATCTTAATAGCAATAAATGATTTAAACACATCCATTCAGTTGTTCAACCTATAAAGCCAATACCAATAGCACACAAATACTCAATATGAAATCATATTTATATTAGTACAAAAGTAATAGACCAAAAGTAATGCATCCCTTTCTATTTCTATTTCATCACATAATCTAGATCAGTGTTACTTAAATGTGGTCAACAAACTATGTGCTGCCAACTTGGAATGAGATAAGTATAGAAATAGAGTCAATATTTTAAAAATCTTATAGTTTAATAAGATGATTTGTATCAGTTAAACCCAGTAATAAAAATGGGATCACATTTTTGTGTCTTTCTCTGTCACTTCATTTTGTAGTAATTCACATTTATTTCACTTTATAAAGTGTTGGTCTGTAACTGATTGGGGAGCTTGAAAAACAGTCCCCTCTCACAAATACTTTGAAACACTGCTATTGGTAATACCTGCCAATATATCTTAGTTATACCTACTATATTTTATCTCTACCACCACAATATCAACATATGTATAGAAAAACTGAGATTATTATAGATCTTCTCTGTGTTTTTCCATCTTCTCTTTTCCATTTTTTCTTATAAATATCTATGAGTGATGATAGACAGATAGATACATAGATTATAGATAGAGGTAAGTAGGTAGATAGATTCTATCATATGCTATAGATATATTGCATCTTGTATATACAAGAGGTTAAAAACCTTGACATTTCTTAGAGGAATGCTTCTGGGGGAATGGAGAAATCAGAAGAGCTTTTACAGTTTTTCAGGAGTTCAGGAACAAAATTAGAGACTTGAGAGATCAAGATCCTGATAAGAAAAAATTGACCAGAGAACGGAGTTTAAATGAAACCAGTTTTCTACTCAATACACAAGATTAAAGATTTTTTTTAAAAAGTAATAAGAAAACCTCTGTGAGAAGAGTAGAGTTTTTAATGTCCTGATGTTTTGAACAAAAAAGAATTTCAATTGAGGACATAACAATGGGATATATACCCCTGAGGACTGACCTCTAAAATTACATACTTGGATATTTTGTTCTAAGAATCAGGGGAAGCAGAAGTAGATAGAGCATTACCAAATCTACCAAATAGGATGACTCTGTTTCAACTGAATTATGGTAAAGATTCCCCCCTTCTATTTCCCTAATAAGAAAGAAGGTGGATTTTATTTGAAAGAGGGATATATCCTCTGGAACACCTAAAACTCTACCCACAGCATCCACAATTCAATCAGCAAAGTTAGACTTGCCAAAATATGGAAAAATATGACTGAAAATCAAGAAAAAGATTTACATGTGATTCAAATATTGGAATATGCTCATAAAGACTTTAAGTAATTATGATTAAAATTTTTAAAGAAACAGTAGCAATTAGAGAAAATATTTTTAATGGAGAATTTAATAAAAATATTGATTAAAAAGAATCAAATAGGAAACCTAAAACTGAAAAATTCAATAACAGAAAAAATCAATCAGCATAATAAGATAGTAGACAAGAGAAAAAGAAAGGAGTGGTGACATGTTAAGACAAGCCAAGAGAAAATATAGAGGGCATAGAGAAAACTAAAGCATAGAGGAAAAAATGAAAATTATGGAAAAAAGAGCAAGAGTATATGGGACACAGTGAAAAGATTTCATATTCAGATGGAATTTCAAAGAAAGAAAGAAGAAAATTCAACAGAGAGTTGATAAAAGATATCAACATACATATTCAAGACGCTTTGAAATATCTAAGGAAAGAAAAGAATACAAAGAAAGCCAAAGCTATTTTACTTAGTAAAATGTCTGAACCCCAATGACAGAGAAAATCTTAAAACCACCTAAAGAATAAGATACCTGCCATAGAGCAACTATAGAATAAAATAGATGACTTCTCACTATAAAGACATCTTTACTGTGCTGAAAAAGTATTGCCAACCTAGATATGTTCTAAAATTAAAGAGCAAAAAAAAAATTTAAAAAGAGCATTGTTTATGCAGAATTATAATTTCAGATAGAAATAAAGAAAAGAAAGAAGTTATAAAGAACAAGGCAACAGGTAACCATGAAGGAGAGCATGTATATCTGTGTATGTTTGTTTGTGTGTGTGTAAAAGTGAGGGGGGATCTCAATGACACTGTTTGTAGGATTTCAAACATAAATTAAAATGCATAAAAATAATAAAAACAAAGGGCAAGTGTAAGGTACATGGATAGGAGTAATTTGTTTTAAAGTCTTAATATTACTGGGGGAGAGATAAAAGTGTTCACTTTATTAAACAGTATAAAGCCTATGGTAACAAATGATGTATAGCTAAATGTTAATAATTAGGAAAATGCAATGATAAATACCCTAAATTAATTAAAAAGTCAATAAAGGATTTATAAAAAGAATAAACACAGGTAGTTCAAATAGGAAACATAGTTAAATATAGTCATAAACCAACAAGTATGAAAAATTACATTAAGCATAAATGCAATAAATAACCCTCATGAACATAAACAGAAAAAATTCCTAAAACTCATTATACTATCAAATCCAGATAATATACTGTGGTCAAGTGTCATAACCAAATGATGTTCTAGGAATTCAGAGGTGGTTTGAGTTGGAAATCAATCAATTCATCAATTAACAAAAATAAGGAGATCTCAACACAAAACAATGATTGTCTGAAAAACAAAAAGTCACACAAAGTAAGGCTTTCACAAAAAATGTCCACAATGACTTCCTATGTATAAAGGTCAACAGCAAGGAAAACTAATATATGATATTAAAAATTAGAGTAGTAGGAATTCTTGGTTGGTTATAGTAACTGGCTGTGCGCAGGCACAAGGGTATTAATTTACTGTTTACTATTTTCTATTTTGTATCTGGGTTCTTATAACAAGAGTATGTTCACTTTAGAAAATTCTCGCATCTGTCCACTTCTACTTGTGCACTTTTCTGTGTGTATGTTATGTTTTTACAAAAAGTTTACTTAAAATGATGGCAGACTTTCCAACTGACCTAAGATAAAAAAAATTATAGCAGTCGAATATACCACTGAGAAACCCAGAAAGAGCCAGATACTACTACAACAAAATTGTTAGAAGGCAATGGAGAATTCCCAAAGGAAACAGTACTAAGAAACCAGTATCCTGAAGAGAAAGGGAACTACACATAAGTGAGCCAATTCTGCAGGCTCTGCAACCCTGGGGACATCTGATGATTCTCGGCATATGTCTTGAAAGTGAGTCCAGGTAGGGCCTACCACTATGAAAAGGCAGAGAAACCAGAAGATATTCTGGCATTTTCTTGGGGCTGGAGGGGGGGAAAAAGCGAAGATAATAGGTTCAAAAACATCAGCACTTGGGAGAGAGGTATTTGGTCTAGCAGCTATCACTGTCAGAATGTAGCACAGGAAAGGAAGTCTACCATCAAAGTGGTTTTTACCCCAAGGCAATTGCCAAATTATTGAACTGCACAGGGCAGGAGATGAGAAGCTAGGAAGCTCCTCGTGCTCAAATAGGAATTTTATGCTGTCAGTAGAGAAGACAAAAATTGGAATTCAATACCCACCTAAGAGAGGCAGCCTGATATACACCTCCTCTCAGCTGGAAACCCTAGAGGACTACACCACACTAGAGAGGGTAAAGCAGAAGCAAAGAAAAAAAAATAAACCATGTTATATAGCCACATACTTGAATCCTAAATAGCAATAAGAATGAATGACCATCAACATGGCAATAATGTGGTTGTTTCTCACAAGTACATATTGAACGAAGGGAGCCAGAGAAATAAGGACTTAACATAGGATTCCATTCATATGTAGCTCAGAAATAGGCAAAACCCATCTCTAATATTAGAAATCAGAATAGTGGTCACTTCAAGGGGAAGCAGTAAGAGGGAGAGGGAGATTTTTTTGATTGCTGGCCTTGTTCCACTTCTTGATCTGTGAGTGTAATTTTACATGTGAAAACGATCCCAATATGTGCTATTACTTGTGAGTATTTACCCATGTAATTAATATTTCAGTGAAAAGTAATTGAATAAAAGGAAGTGAAAAATCCAGTGGGTATTTGAATACTTAGATCTTGGGAACCCTGGGTAGCGCAGCAGTTTGGTGCCTGCCTTTGGCCCAGGGTGCGATCCTGGAGACCTGGGATCGAATCCCACATCGGGCTCCCAGTGCATGGAGCCTGCTTCTCCCTCTGCCTGTGTCTCTGCCTCTCTCTCTCTCTCTCTCTCTCTCTCTCTGTGACTATCATAAATAAATAAAAATTTAAAATAAAAGAAAAAAAGAATACTTAGATCTTTAATGTCCTAGGAAGAAACCATATTAAAATGTCAATTTTATACATATTTCATTGAAGAAAAATAGGACAATCAATATATAACTTTCAAGCATAAAATATAGTAAACGGGGGGAAAATTCTGCAAGGCAAGTGGAATGGAAATATGAGTTCAAAGAGGGAGAATTTATTATATAATGTCTCAGAATGTTAAAAAGAGCATATACATGAATTTTTTAAGTGGATGCTGGTGGATATAATTTGCTATGGTATTTATATTCCATTGGATATACTTTAGAAACTGTTGTAATATGCAGTAATATTATAATAGTTTTAATTAAAATCTCAACATTTAAATATACAGAAGTTACACATTGTACAAATTATAATGAAAAAGTAAATGTGTTAGGGAGACTAGTTTTAAAAATACATTTGAGGAATATGCAAACAATTTTTTTTTTTTTGCAAACAATTTTTTAAAGATTATTTATTTATTTATTTATGAGAAAGAGTGTGATTGAGCATGAGAGAGTGAGGGGCAGAGAGAGGGAGAAGCAGACCTCCTGCTGAGCAGGGACTTCCCTTCAGGGCTCCATCCCAGGACCCTGGGATCACGACCTGAGCCAAAGGCAGATGCTTAACCGACTGAGACACCCAGACACCCCAATAGGCAAACAATTTTGATGTCCTCTGTGTTACATAAACCTTTCTTTTTCCTACTAAAATCTATTGAAATATTTACCATATTCTATGTTCCCATGTGTACAGGGTTCAATTCCTGGTATCTCTAAATTGTTCCATTGGAAACCTTTGTTTGTGTCTATATCAATGTCACAATGCTAAATTTTATGCCATTAGGACAAATCTTTCCATTTGTTATAGTATATCCTCTCAACAGTTTTACCTTACTACTTTCTTACCTACTTTTATTTATTGACATCTTCATATTTATTTAAAGATCAGTGTGCAAAGTTCCATGAAACTTGACAGGGATCTGAGAGTAAATATTTTATTTTAGTAGGGCATAGCGATATTTTAAACAATACTCAGTCTTCCTGTGCATGAATAGGGCCCATACTCCAGTAATTTCCTGAGAAAAAGTGAATGGGAGTTAAAAATTTTGAGACCTTTGCAAATCTGAAAAAGTATTTTATTTTATCCCAACAATTGATTAATAATTTGCTTTGTATGGTATTCTCATGGACAATGCTTCACCCTCAGGACATGGCAGGTGTTTCTCCTCTACCTTGTAGAATCCAATGTGATTGCCATCATTTTTGTCTCCAAGTCTGTACGCAACTGGTTTTCCTACTGCTTTTCTTCACTCTTTGGGAATATTATGCTTCTTATCATTTTTCCTCAAAAACTAAAAAATTACAATATTGGTGTATTTATATGGAATCATTGTGTAAGGTTCTTCATGTTCACTTTGAATCTGGACACACAGATTCATTCACAAGGCTGCATCAGTTAAATTTTATTTCTAATTTTTTTTCTTTATTTTGAGTTTTGTAGTTGTTGCTATTGTTGCTGTTGTATCTGAAAAAGTTTCTTCAACCTAGACCTTCAATAGATTGTTGTAATAACTATTTCTACTCACATATTTTTATTTCTAAGAATATGTATTATTTTAAAATATCTTATTTCACATGTGTAATACCATTTCTTATTTCTCTGAAGATACTAAGTAGGTTGTTGTTAGTTGTTTTATTTTTCTATTGACTATTCTGTTGCCTCTGAGTGCCTTCTAGTTCTCTGTATGATTTTTGTATCTTTCATATTAAAAATCTTCCTCAAACGTACTTGTCCATTCATCCATCAGATGGAGGCACTAAAAATTTGCGTAGACATTGTTCATAGAAACAGTGCTTGTCCAGTGCTATGCTTACCATAGGCAAGTCATATAGGACTTAGCAATTGGGGATTTCAATTATCTACATTAGTAACTTTCTTTTTTTTCCTTTGAGACAGTTGGTTTCCCAGTTCAGTGTAGTATGATCCTCTGGCTAAGGAATAGGGCCTTGTCTTTGGCATTCTAGAAGCAGAGCTAGAGAACAGTATGTACCCCCATTTTCTATATGGGTAGGTTCAAGGAAGGAATGTGAGGATTGAAATGCTTGTCATAATGTCTCTCAACCACACTTTCAGTTTAGTATTGTGGAAACGAATGAAGGCTAACTACAAGACAAAAGAAAAAGCTATTTATTCTGCTTGCTATAGCAAGGGAGTCAGCCACTGTTGTCTGTGTTTTGGTGGAGGCTCCAAGTCACACAGAAGAGTGGAGAGCTTTAGAGGGTTGAAAAAAGCAAAGACTTCACATGTGCCCTGATTGGAGGTTGTTTGTCTGGGGAAGCCATAGGGAGGGTAACTAGTAGTGTACCTTCCTACCTGTGGCTTTCTCTGATTGGTGCTAAGTTGAAAGCAGGGACAAAAATTATGGAAACTGTCAGTTATTAATCAAGTCCTGGCCATTTTGAGCAATTGTTGCTGGAGATGGCACTCTGGCTTGCTAGAACACTGACTTACAGCAGGCTGGCTTTCTGGGTTGTTTGTGGTCAATAGAGATTGGTTACCTGGGCAGTTGTTTGCAGGTTGTGATTCAAAGTTCTGTATGGTCTGCCCTTTGTCTGTTTATATATTTAGCCTCTCAGCATTCCCTGACAGTTGACACTACTCCATCATAATCGTTAAAAAGAAACCCACAGGCCCCAAAGGAGTCACTTATGCTAAGCCAAATCACCAAATCATAAATGTAGCCTTAACTGGACAGTCAGGAATTTTTTGGTCAGCATTAATAAAAAAATCGGTCACATAGGCTTTCTCCATCTCCCAAGGAACAATGAGATAATATACCTAATAAGACACCCCAGCTCTTCCCCCTAAGGGAAAGTGACCTTTGCCTGAAAAAAATATCCTTTCTTTTGCTAATTGTCCCACTCCTGTTTCTACCTATAAAATTCTTCCATTTTGTACAGGTCCTTGGAACTCCTGTCTACTTGCTAGTTGGGATGTTGCCCAATGCATGAATCAATTAAGTCTTCAGTCAATTAAATCTTCAGATTTCCTCAGTTGAATTTTTGCTCTTTAACACTATTTAAATAACATAATTTTGTTCATATCCTTTGTATATTCTTGTCATTTTTCTTGTATATTTTTCCTTCTATTGTTCTTATTGTTACTTTTCTTTTGCACATAAAAATAATGTGGCAACGAATAACCGTGTGTGTGTGTGTGTGTGTGTGTGTGTGTAATATGTATATATTGAATTGTTGGAAGTATTATCTTTAGGATAAATTACAGGGCGTGGGATGCTGGTTCTGAAGATAAACACATAAGAATATGTTTGTTTTTGAAGTTGCCAAATACTCCTACAAAAGGATTGTATCAGTTTATTATCAGTTTGTACTCCCAAGTGCAATGGTGTAGAATGTCTGCTTAGTTCAGTCAACAGACATTGTCAAGGGGTTTAATAGTAGCTAATCTGACAATTGCATCTCTGTCTTATGAGTGGCAGACACTTTTATGCTTTTAAATGCAACTACTATATTTTATTAAATGAATTGCCAGTTTTTATCTTTTGTTCATTTTTGAGTGGGTTGTGAGCCATTATTCCATCTTTCCTTAATTTTTAAGTAGGGGATGTTAGTTATTTTTCTATAACATGTTGCATATATCTTCTGTAAGTTTATCATTTGACTTTGATTTTGCTTATAGTGTTTTATGTGTTTGTTGTTGCTATACAGGTGTGTGTGTGTGTGTATAGCTCAATTTGTCAATCTTTTTCTGATTACAAATAGATTTTGAGCCATAGTTTAAAAGTCTAATCCTATGTTACATAATAATTTACTCATACTTTTAAAATATTTATATAGTTCATTCATTGCATTCATATCTCTGATTTATCTGGAATTAATTCTTAGGAGATATGGATCAAATTTTACCTTTTTCCAAAGGTGGTTTATTCAACGATCTGTATTAGAAACCCTATATATGGGCAGCCCAGGTGGCTCAGCAATTTAGCGTCGCCTTCAGCCCAGGGTGTGATCCCTGGGTCCTGGGATCGAGTCCCACTCCGGGCTCCCTGTATGGAGCCTACTTCTCCCTCTGCCTTTGTCTCTGCCTCTCTCTTTCTCTGTCTCTCATGAATAAATAAAAAAATCTTTAAAAACAAAACAAAACCCTATACACTAAATATGCGGCAGAGCACATTTCTACCACATGCATATCTATTCAAGCACCTGTATCAAGCAGTTTTACCTTTACCTTTGAATTTGTGTTAATTCCCTCCTTATAGATTTTCTTTTCCAATCTTTTCCTGACTACTCTTGAATATTTATTTTACCATGTGAAATGAAATACCAACTAGTTTCAAAGAAGGGTTTGTGGATAATTTTTGTGGGACAGCATTGAATACTTAATATTTAGGTAAAACCAAATTCTATATGACGTTGATTTATGTTATCTAAGAACAAGGATGTCTTTTCAAGTGTTCAAATCTTTATCCGTGTCCTTCAATAGTTCTTCAAAATTTGTCCCATATGGATTTTCAACAGTTCTTTAACTTTCTTCCTAAGTAGTTTCCTTTTTTTTTTCACTATTGTAAATAGTTTCTCAAACATTATATTCCGTACCCACTGGTTATCCTTCATGTATATAAAGGCTATTGGTTCTTCAATATTAACTGTTCACTTTTCGCTGAATTCTTTTATTGCATGAGTTAATTTGGTCACTGATGCCCTAAGCATTTTAGGTATACTAGCACATTGTCTGCAAATAGTGTCTTACTTCTTCCTTTCTAATTCATATGCCTCTAATTTATTCCTTTTGCCTAATTACAATAGCTAACAATGTTGAGTACTTGGAAAGATCTCACATGTGTGTTTACTGAAAGGCATCACAAGCATCCATATTCTTCCTTACTATACTCTAGCATCTCTGGCCTGCTGTGTGCTGCTCAGTTATATTGATTCCTGGACAATGTTTTCACAGATATCCTTCCTTCTGGATAGAATTGTCTTCCATCCCATTACTCATCTCATGAAGTCCTATGACAATGTAAGGTTTTAGTCTGAATGTTAGTTCCTTAAGGCAGCCTCCATGACCTTCATTTACCCTTAACAGGGTCAAGAAAGTAGTTGGATAGCTCTATTTTTAACCTCTTGAAGAATCTCCATACTGTTTCCCAGAGTGGTTACACCAGTTTGCATTCCCACCAACAGTGCAAAAGGGTTCCCCTTTGTCCACATTCTCGCCAACATTTTTCTTTCCTGTCTTGTTAATTTTAGCCATTCTCGCTGGTGTAAAGTGGTATCACATTGTGGTTTTCATTTGTATTTCCCTGAGGGCAAGTGATGTGGAGCATTTTTTTCATGTGCCTGTTGGCCATTTGTAGGTCTCCTTTGGAGAAATATCTGTTCCTGTCTTCTGCCCATTTCTTGGCTGGATTGTTTTTGGGGTGTTGAGTTTGATAAATTCTTTACAGATCTTAGATACTAGCCCTTGATCTGATATGTCATTTCTGGGAAACAAACTGAGAGTTGTTGAAGGGGTGGCAGGAGGGGGGATGGGGTAACTAGGTGATGGGCATTAGGGGATGCACGTGATATGATGAGCACTGGGTGTTATACTATATTTTGGCAAATTGAAATTAAATTAAAAAGAAAGAAAGTAGTTGGATAAAACAGAAGTTGAAATCTCACCAGATTAAAAGGTGATGGATGTGATGCTAACCAGATGTTGATGATTCACTGACAGTATGGATTTGAAAATGAACTAATAAAATTGGATATGAAATTCATTGATGTTTTGTCAACTATCCATTATTGTATATTTCCCATAGCATTTCCCATAACAAAACCTGTTCTTTCTCTGAAAGAAACAATTCTACTAGAGTTTTTTTCATCTTGGGGAAAGGGAAATAGCCAAATCTATTTCCCTATTTATTTTAAGGGGAGTTGAGGGACACTGAGAAACTTAGAAAATGTCTAAGGTCAGAGTCCAGGGACTTAGGCCCACTTGAAGACTGTGATTTAATCATAATATTACAGAAGGCTTCCTTTCTCCACATCTTGCCACCACATCAACAGAGCTCCAGTTTAATAGTGCATTACAACTAAAAGAGATGCAAGGCACACATAGTATTTAACAAGGAATACTTAGGGAAAACTAAATACAATAAGGCTCAAACAAAACAAAACAAAAAGACATTTGAGGAAACTGAAGCCTCTGGCATCTACAGCTATAGAAAACACTAAACACAGCCCAGCACCTATCCAGATTAACAAGAACCACAGATTGCCTATTCACCTCACTTCCCATTTCATGACACATCACGCTCATCTTTCAATAAAAAAATTGTAAAGCAGCTAAAAAGGAAAACAAAACATGATTCAAAGAAGCAAAGAGAGCACCAGAACTACATTCATACATAATGAGGATGTAGAGCAGTAGGAGCTTTCATTCTTTGCTGGTAGGAATACAAAATGGTGCACTTTGGAAGACAGTTTCGCATAAACTAAATAGTGTCAGTATCTGATTCAGTAATCCTACTAGTAGGTATTTACCCAATGGGGTTGAAAAATTATGTTGATTCAAATACCTCCACAAAATAACTTAGAGAAGCTTTATTCATATTCATCAAAAACTGAAAGCAACCATGATGTTCTACAATAGGTAATTAGATAATCAAACTGTGGTAATTCATACAATGGAATATTTTCCAGTGACAAAAAATGAGCTATCAAGCCACAAATAGACATGAAAGAATCTTAAATGCATATTGCTAAATGAAAGAAGCCACTCTGAAAAGGCTACATACTGTATGATTGCAATTATATGACATTTTAAGAAAGGCAAATCTCTGGAAACCTAAATAAATAAATAAATAATCCTTATGTTCCAAAGCTCCAGAATGACAGGAGGAGTGAATATACACAGGATTTTTTTTTAAGGTAGTGAAACTATTCTGCATGATACAGAAATGGTAGATACACACATTTCTCAAAAACTGTAGATGTTTACAACATGAAAAGTAAATTTTTAATAATGCAAATTTTAAAAAATCATTTAGGAGGTTGGGGACTCCAAGGAAAGAATGCATATTATAACAAGAGAATCTACCTATATTATAAAAGTATGGAAAAAACTCACCGAAGGGAAAAAGGAATAAGACGATGATCTAAGTAACTTTCGGAATTAATGGAATCTGCAAGACTAAAGGTAAAAGGAATTGCACATGAACATTGTATTATAGTTGATAAAGTGTTTACCATCAGGGTATGGTTTAACAATTCTGGGACTGCTATACATGTATAAGTGAATGATTGAGTTAATAGGGGCAGATGATGGGAATGAGAATTCTCACTATTGGAATAGAGGAATGCAGTAAGCATTGCAGTAGGAGGTAAGAATCATTTATGTGGTGATGGATTAAAGTTGCAGACATCACTAAGAGCTCAGGTTTTAGTATAGATATAGATGGCTGCATATTAAATATATACATAGATGTCTGTACATGCAAGTGTTAAAATACACACATTTTGTTGTTGTTGTTGTTCTGTCAAGTAAGTTGGCCTAAAAGTAATGACCTCAGTGGCAGCAAGGACACTTGCACCCAGATCTTGGTTTCTAGTACCATTCTCCAATAAAAGGGAGCCTTCTTAGAAAAATGGCTGATTCCAAGACAAGACTAAGAAATATACAATATAAGCGTGGAGTTTTGTGTAATGCCAGAAAATAGAAAGTGTTTGAAAAGTGATGGGGATTTGTCGAAGGATACAGAAGCAAACTGAAGGAGCTCCCAATGGCCAAAGATAGAAAAATTGGAGCAACAAAAAATAAAGTGGCATTGGATCATAAAACTTGGATTGTAGGGCAGCCCAGGTGGCTCAGTGGTTTAGCGCCGCCTTCAGCCCAGGGGGTGGTCCTGGAGACCCGGGATCAAGTCCCATGTTGGGCTACCTGCATGGAGCCTGCTTCTCCCTCTGCCTATGTCTCTGACTCTCTCTCTCTCTTTCTGTGTGTGTCTCTCATGAATAAACAAATAAAATCTTAAAAAATAACTTGGATTGTAGTATAAAATAAATGTTTTTAAGGCCATGCTAACATCAATAAATAATTGAACAAATTAATACCTGGGGGGAGAAGAGACTTATCTCTCATGTAAAATAATTCAAAATAAATTATTTAAATACTCCACCCAAAAACGAGAAGGATCATAACTCACCTCTCCTTAAGTATGGGCTATGTGCAGTGTCTTCCTTCCAGAGTATAGTAGGAGAAAGAAGGAAGGAAAGCAACTCAGTGTTAGGAAAATCTGGTAAAGAGTTTTCAGCCAGGTGATCAAGGTCAACATCAACAGTCATAAAACATGTGATATAAATGGCACCTTAACACTGTGATCCCCAAAGCCCATAAGCACAGAATAATGGTGAGAAAAAAAACATCAGACAGACTCCAATCCTGCAATATACTTGAGCAATAATCTTTAAAACTGTCAAAGTCACCAAAAACAAAGAAACTATCATAAAGAAGAGGAACCTAAGAAGACATGACTGCTAAATGCACCTTGGTATCATAGATGGAATTCTGGAACAGAAAAAGGACTTTACATCAAAACTTGGAAATGTGGATAAACTAGGGACTTTAGTTAATAAAAAAAAGTCAATATTAACTCATTAACTGTAACAAATATACTATAGCAATGTAAGAGGTTAATAATGGGGGAAACTGTGTAAGAAAGGACAAGTGAACTCTGTACTATTTGCTTTTTTTTTTTTTTTTGCATATCTAAAACTGTTCTGAAAAATAAAGTCTATTCATGATAATTAAAAAAGTTAGAAGTCTGCTAAATGTGGCTTCCACAAAAGCTATATGAGTTTTTTGATAAATAGGGAAAGGCCTTGCAGGAACCACCGATCTTTTGCCTTGAATCCCTTTTCTTCTTACGTCCTTCAAGACAGAGATACTTCTTAAAGTGAAGCAATCTTCTTGGGACAGTGACAGAGAGAACAGAGGGGGACCCAAGAAGGACTCTTAGTTCCCAGCTACTTCTCTGAACAGTAGTTATACTTGTATGTTAAATTGATGGTGTTTATGTGCCTTTGTTAAGGGAAAAATATCATAATGTCTAATCCTAAATAAATTTGAACTCTGCAGGCTCCAGAACTCATATGTTAATGTGCTGAAGCACAATCAAATTGACATTTAAGAATGATTTTGTCCCAACTTGCATCTAGACCATCACTTTATTTCCTTAGTGTGGTAAAGCCCAGGGTCTCCTCAAACCTCAGGAGGAATTATTAACTTGGTTCCCACTTCCTTTCAAATGTCTGAGATAAATTGTCAATACTCATGAAATACATCTCAAATTGATAAAATTATACAATGAGAGAAGCCATATTTAGAGAAAACCATTTGAAGCATACCTGTTTCTCTTTCATATAATCTAATTTTATTCCTGATTCACACTATAAATCAGCAGAGAGATGATACCTAAACCTCCGGTATTGTTTGCAGGCAAAAATCACTTTCATTGATTTGCTTTTAGCCTGATGCCTTCAGCCTATATTGAGTATCAATATAAGGCAGATACCTGTGCAACTCCTTGTTGCTTCTATTATTTAAAAAACAATAGTACAATATATCAAACTGTACACAGCTATGAAGATTTTAAGAGAATTGTCAAGAAGCATTATATTTCTTTGAAGTAATTGTATTATTCTCACGAATACTGTGAATTGTGCAATTATGTAGGTTTTCACTTTAACATTAGCTGATAGAATGCTTTCAGTTAAAGTTTTGGATTATTTTAAGCAAGCACATAAATAAGATACTGACAAATACATGAAGCACTTTTTTTGCCATTATTCTATCCTACTATATTCACACCTTACCCTGAGAGCTAGTCCCAGCATCTTTCCTGCTGAGAAACCATATGGCCTCACCACTACCAAGAGTTTCAGTCAGGCATATTGATTACACAGACCAAGTTGACATACATAGTGTAGATCATATGCACATTGATTTTCCTAATTTCTGGAGTATTTTACATTCCTACAATCAGTTTCTTTCTTCTTTTGCATTCACTTTTCTTTCTTCAAGCTTTTATTTAAATTCTAGTTAGTTAACATATACTATTAGTTTCAGGTGTAGAATTTAGTGATTCATCACTTAATACAACAGCCAGTGTTTATCACCAGTGCCCTCCTTAATGCCTACCACCTGTCCCTCCTGGCTGTCCCTTCCTCCAACAACTCTGTTCTCTGTAGTTAATAGTCTGTTTTCTGGTTTGTCTCTCTATATTCCCCCCATATATTCATTTGTTTTGTATTTTAAATTCCACATATGAGTGAAATCATATGGTATTTGTCTTTCTCTGACTTATTCCACTTAGCATAATACACTCTAGTTTCATCCACATCGTTGCAAATGGCAAGATTTCATTCTTTTTGATGGCTGAGTAATATTACATTATATCCATATAATTTAGTATAAATAAATACCATATCTTCTTTATCCATTCAGCAATCAGTGCACATTTGGGATCTCTCCATAGTCTGGCTATTGTTGATAAAGCTGATATAAGCATATAACCTTTTGATTCAGTATTTTTGTATCCTTTAGCATTTCATTGTTAAGCAAGGGTGGTTTCCATTTCTTCTTCTGCCTTGATTCTGGACCTTAAGAACAAACAACACCTGCTAGTTTTGAACATAGGCCTTTTACTCTTATTTTAAATGAAACTCATCTTTCTTTCCCATAATTGTGACTGGTCTGAAGAAAACACAATAAAAGAAAATCTCTAAGAATTTTTGAGGAATAATTTTATGAAATATTGAGTAGATACAAGATAATATTTGTAAAATACATGCAAGGAATAAATCATTGCAACATAGCTCATAAAATCTTACTGTGCCTTGTCATTCACAGATATGAGAGGTTCTCTTTGGCATTTAAATTGAAATAGGATCATTGAATCATAAGACATGTGCTTTTTCAACTTTAGCAAGTAAAACCACATTATTTTCCCTCAAAACTGTCCATACCAATTTATACTGTGCCAAGAAGAATATTTGTATTCAATTTTCTTTGTATCTTTGCCACTAAAAGGGCTTTTGTTTCTGCACTCAAAATCTGGAGTTCGAGTAATGGTAGATCATTTTGGTCTCGTTTGTATATCCCTTGTTAACTAATCCTTAGCTGTCAATAAATTTGAACATATTTGCTTATGTTTATTAGCCATCTTCTTTTGAATAATCATATCCATTTCTTGTGCCGGTTTTCCTATTACACTATTTATATTTTTCTTATTGATTATAATAGTTTCTAAATAACTTCTGGAAATTAATACTTTGTCAACCTTAGGCATTATTTATAAAACTTTTTCCAGTTTTTGGATTGTTCTTTATTCCCTTTATTTTGCTTTAGATAAAAAATGTTTTTGCTTTTAATGTACTCAATATAAATTATTTCATTTTTGTGTAAGTTAAGGAAACATTCCCCATGGGACAAGATATTTGCAAATTACATATCTGATAAGGATTAACATCCAAAATATATAAAGAAGTTACTCAACTTAAACCCCAAAACCAAATAATCCAATTAAAGGTGGGCAGAGGACCTGAATAGACTCCCCAAAATGACATAAGATTGCCACAGGCACATGAAAGGTGCTCAACATCTAATCATCCCTAATAATTCTCTAATCACCAGGGAATGTGGTAAGGATGTGTAGAAAACAAACCCTCATGCACTGTTGGTAGGAATGTAAACTGATACAGTCACTATGGAAAACAGAAATTTCTTATAACTAAAAATAGAAATACCATATGATCTGGTAATTCCAGTAGGGGGGCAATTGCCCAAAGAAAATGAAAACACTGATTTGAATATATATATGCACCCTTATGTGTGTTGCAGCATTATTTACAATAGCCAAGATATGGGAGCAACACACACATCCATCCAAAGATGAATAGATAAAGAAGATATAATTATATACACATATCTGTGTGTGTGTGTGTGTATATGCACATACATACATATAGGGGATATTACTCAGCTATTAAAAAGAATGAGACCTTGGTATTTGTGACAACATGGATGAACGTAGAGGGCATTACACTAAGTGAAATAAATCAGACAAAAAAGACAAATACCATATGATTTCAGTTATATGTAGAATAAAAAAAAATAAACAAAACCTAGAATCAGACCCATAAATACGGAGAAGAAACTGATCGTTGCTAGAGGGGAAAAGAGGTGGGGGGAAGGACAAAATGGGTTAAGGGGAGTGGGGGGATTCAGGCTTCCAGTTACAGAGTAGTTAAATCACCAAATTAAAAAGCATATCATAGAGAGTGTAGACAATTATATTGTAATAGCATCATATGGTGACAGATGGCAGCTATACTGGTGAGCATAGCACAAGGTTCAGACTTGTCTAATCACTACATTCTACGCTGGAAACTAATGTAACATTGTGTGTCAACTATACTAAATAAATGAATAAATAAATAAATAAATAAATAAATAAATAAATAAATAAATAAATTTTAAAAACATAAAGAAATATTCCTCTTTGGTGTGATAAAGATTTTCTACCATATACTATTATAAACGTTTATGCCTTTTCCTATCACATATAGGTTTTTAATCCAACTGGAATTGATTTTGTATGTGATGGAAGTAAGGATCAGTATTAATTTTCTATTACTGTTTAACAAATTTCTATAATTTAGTGACTTTAAACAACAGTCATTAATTATCGCATGGTTTCCACAGGCCACAAGTCTAGGCATAGCATAGCTGGGTTTCCTGTTCAGTACCTCACGTGCTTTCAAGGTGTTTGCTAGGCTACATTCTCATTTGGAGCTCAGTATCTTTTTCCAATCTTACTGGTAGTAAAACTCATTTCCTTGCAGCTGTACAACTGAGGTTCCAGCTTTCTTGCTAGCTGTTGGCTAGGGACTCCTCTTGGCATAGTACCTGACCTCTTCAGGGCTGCAGGAGAGCATCTGCTATTGCTTCTTGTCTCTCTAATGGATCACCTGATTAGACTCTGCCCACCCAAGATAACTTGTCCTCTTATGAGCTAAAATTCAGCTGATTAGGGACATTTGTTATATATGCACAATTTGCCAGGTAATGTAATATAATCTGGGAGTGATACCCCACCATATTCACAAGTTCAGCCTACACTTAACAAGAGATTATACAGGAAGGAGTAAACCAAAGAGTGAGACTCTTAAAGGCATCCATTGTAGGTAAAATTCTACCTACACAGGGTCTAATTTGATTTCTATCTTTTTGGAGAGTCAATTGGCCTGGCCTCATTTGCTTATTTTATTTCTCACTACTCTGCACTGCCAGAGTTTTGATAATTTAAGTTTTCATACTGTTTGGGTATTTTCCTGGATCCTCTATTGAATTTCAAGGTGCAATTACTATTTACTATATTATCTGAATTACTACAACTTTGGATAATTCTTAATACCAGGTCAGCAAGCCATCTAACCTTCTACCTCTTCTGAAGGGTCTTAGTTTATTCTTGGCACTTTCTTTCCCACTTAAATCTTAGAGTTAACTGACAAAGTTTCAAAAATAATTCCATCAGGATTTAGAAAACATTGACACCTTTAATAAGCCATGAATATTGTATTTAAGTCATTTTAATTTATTTAAATGCCCTCTAACATCTTTCAATAAATTTCTAAAGTTTTTATAAATATCTTAAATAATTTTGCTAGATTTTTTTAATATATATTTTATGGGTCTTATAAAGTATCTTTAATTAAATTACGTTTATAAACTACTTTTCCGTGAGTATAAAGAAATGCAATCAATTATATTTTATCTTCTAGTTTCCTAAGGACTCAGAATAATTCTAAGAATTTAACTAAAGGTTCTTTGGAGTTCCTTACGTAGATAATTTTTAGTTTATTAATAGCATGCTTTTGTTCCTTCCTTCATTTGGATGCATTTTATCTAGCTTTGTTTTCTAACTAAAACTTTTGTAAATTGTTGTGTAAGAGTAAGAATAGCTTGTATCCTTGTGTTGTTGTTGAACTTAAATCAACAATGTTCAATGTTTACCATCAATAATAATTTTGCTGTTATTTTAATGGCCATAACTGATAATCCAGATATTGTTTTTTAATACTCAGAACCTCCTAGGTCATCCTTGATTCTCATCTCATCTACCTTTAACAGTCTCTCCTTAGACTAGATTCCCAGATAAATTTCATCATGAGAGGCACTGTGATGATTTGTGGAGGATGGAAAAAAAAAAAAAAAAAGTTGGCGGCTATGGGCAGGAGTGGATTTTATGTTTTTAATAAAGGTTTGGGGTATTCCCCTGAGAACTTCATCTTTGATGAAAACTAGGACTATGGTGACAACTTTTCTCTCATCTTAACACACCCAGAGTTTTTGGTAAATTAAATGCCTTTCCCAATGTTTGCTCCTTCAGGCTTCAAAGTGTTATGCAAGTTTCTAATACCTTGTAGTAAATGTCATTTCATTTTCAATCTGGGAGTGACTTCAGTTTCCAAACTGAACATAACCAAATCAACATTTGTTACCAGCAGTGGCTCTAAAAGAAACAATCCCAAAGTTGAGAATCTGAGATTGGTTTTCTGATCTAATTAGATTTGAAAGCAGTGATGATCTCGTTATCAATATGTAGGATACTGGTAGGTAGTGGGGAAAGAAAATAAGCTCAAACTTACAAATTTACATTTGCTATTCTTTGAAATGATGTGATGATTAAAACAAGATTTGAATGACCACGTTACTACTGCAATAAAAAATTATGATGAAAATAATGAATATAGGGATTATGAATTTAGAATGTCTGAGTCATACGGTAAAGAAGAATTTATAGAAAGCTGTAAGTACAGGGTCTAAATTTTCAGGTGAAAAAATAAACAAATAAATAAATTTTCAGGTGAAGGTACAGCCAGCAACCAGAGAGCTTCTAATATTGCCCTGAAGTAATCTCTTTCCTCATGTAGTTGCAGATGAGTATTACTGAAAATCAGAAACAAATTTTGATCCTGTGGGTCACTGAATTATAATATAGGTTGAATTTATAGCCTTATCAAATGCTTATCCTTAATGTTAAGACATTGATTAGGAAATAATAGTTTCCTGAGAATTGAAATAAAGACATTTGTTTGGGTTTTTAATAATATGAATATCTTGGAGTCCAAGATCCAACCAAGCCTCTCTTGCCATATAGATATACTTTCTGTGACTGTTTCCACTTTCTGAAGACCCTATAATGATCTCATTTGAGTGAATTGCCTTGTAAGGAAAGTTGATTCCTCTCAGGACCCATGCCATCCACTCTCAATACTTACAGATCTATATTTAGTGTCATACCCTAGCAACTCAGGAAGACAAATTAAAGTCTGTCCCAGGAGATACATGTATACCAAATAATTTGCAAGACTTTCCCAGTATACATTGGCAGAAATCGTTGGAGCATATGAAGGGATGGGTTCCGAGGGTATTAGATCAAGGAGGAAAAATATAATTTTGGATTTGTCCAGATTTATTAGTTATGAGTACACTTTCTAGAGATTTTGAATTTAAAATATAAGCTTGAGCAGCTGGGAATAGCACTTACACTTTGGTTGCTTAGTAAAATGCCAGCAACACATGAAAGTAGGCTAAGCTGCCAGAACTTCGGCGGTATGATGGAAAAGAAAAGACTTCTAATGGATCAGACATGCACTGGTATCGAGGGGAAAGAAATAGGTTTTTGTCAGCAATTTCTGGACATCTTCCCAAGAAGAATTCACTCCACTTAGGTATAGCAGAAAACAGAACACATGGATATTAATTTTATGGGATTCTGGCCTTTGTGAAATTTCTGCAGTTCACCTTTCTAATCTTTGTTCTGGCTTGCAAAGGTTTTATTGACCTACACTTTCCTAACATAAGCCTTTCCCATATTGATTGTCTAGGATAGCTTCTGCTTTCCTTACCCAAATTTGATGATTTCCCTTCTAAGATCATTTTCACGTTGGCCCCGACACACCATGTTCCTATCATGGTGAACATGCTGATGCTTAAGAACCTGGTCTTCTAGCAACCATGCTTCCTTCCTAAGCAAAATAAACTCTTGGTAGTGTGGAAAATGATTTCAATATGCGAACCACAGAGCTTCCCGAAGGCACTAAAATCTCTGGTTTCAGACATCCGTGCAACACGACTGCACCCTGCCCTTACAACAGTTTGGTTATATGAACCTATGCATACCCATTTTTTTCTAAGTTATTTTGAGTCAGGTTGCTATCACGTGCAAATAGAAGCCCCAATAAATGCAAACATGCACACATATGAGCAAGACTTCTGACATATAGACATGCTATTTCAAAAGTCAGACTGGATATATTTGTTTTGAGTTTTATAAAACAGCTGATTCCTACCCTTTGCTCTATAGACTATCAAAAATAAGAAACACCACTATGTAAAATAATATTACATAAAACGTAGAAAAAGCCTCAAATGTGATGATGTTGATGATTCTGTAATAGAGATATATCAGAATTTTTATGGGTTTCTGCCAAGAATGTGTATATATATATAAATATTGCAAATATAATATATACATGCATGTATTGTTTATAAATCATATCATAAAAAACAAAAAGTAAAAAAATAAAAATAAATCATACCATACATATATGCACATATTTACAAATTCCACTAAAATTATGTTATTATTTAATCCTTGAGATGTACTTCAGAGATCAATTATAGAATTCAATTGATATATTACCATAAGTACTCTAAATGTGCTAATCATAAAATACACATATTTGACATGCCATTTAAAGTTGAATTTTCTTGCAGCTGAACAGGAAAAAAATTTGTATAATAGACTTCTGATCTCTTCAGCCAGGAGTCCAAATACTGTAGCTCTAATATAGAGTCATTGTTTCGGCTATACCTCCTTGTTATCAAATCTGGGCTTAGAAGTCATAAAAATGATAAAACTTTCTGCTATGCCAAGTGATTCTTATTTTACATTATGCAGTAACCTTTCAAGCTTTCTATTCATTAGCCAAAGGAGAAAGCATATCACATCAGCATTTCTGATGTTTGAAAGTATACTTTCGAAATAACCTCAAAGAGAAAGAAGCAGCAGAAATTTGTTCTGTAGTTTTTTTCCTCTAGATGAAAAAAAAACCTAATGAAGTAATAAGATAAGTAAACAAACTTTGCTAATGCACAATCCTGTCTTATTTTGGAGTCTCCTAAACTCTTAGGAACATACACATTTGCATAATTTATCATTAATTATTCATCTCAGGGCCAATGGCTATCTCTGCCCAATGTAGCACCTTTGAACTTAGGTTTCTTGCCCAGGGGATAATGAGCAAGGGCTGAATTTCAGTAGTGAAATTCAAATCTACATTCAAACACAAAAGTTAAAAGCAATTAATTCAGAGTGTTTAACAGTCTCTTTAATTTTGAATCCATCTGTGCTACTAAAAGCAGATTGCCTTATCTAGATGCCACAGAAGACCGAATTAGTCTTTCTGGCCATTAAGGCATTATCTTTAAAATTACAGTCACATTCGTTCAATGTTCTTCCAGTGACCTGAAAAGTAAATATACTTCCAAATGACTTAATTTACATTCCACAAATCTGGCAATTTGTTATCTCTTTTTCACATTATAAAAGGTCCCTTTTTACCTGACTCTTAGCTGTCTTGCCCTCTTTATCTATCATGATTGCTCTCATCAAACTTTATGCTTTATGTTCCTGGAATACTGCTTACAGTTGCTTGAATGAAACTTTCTGCTTTACTCTTTCCTTGCTCTTTCCTATCACCCCAACAGATATTTAGTCAAACATTTACTCCCCCCTCTGTGACACACTGTTATGCATACATTTTCCTCAATCACTGTCTCTCACACACACATAGGTACAATAAACCTTCAACAAATGTTGACCCTATGTAATAAAAGGGATGATTAAAATGTTGTGTGAAATTTCCTAATATTGTCATTCATATATATGACCTTCTATTAAATATACAGTACATGTAAAGACATATGTTAGGAGAATTTAAAAATGAATGGGAAGAAATGGCATCATCTGTAAAGGAGTTAGAAACCCTTGGTGGAGGTTTTTAATTAACTATAATGTGAGACAAAATGAAATAACTTCCACAAAGCAGGTGCATATGTCTATGGATATATCATGGATAATACAACTGAGGAAATAGGGAAGACTTCATGGGTGAACCATTTAATCTAAATAAAGGAAATAAAATTTTAATGAGTATATAAGGGAAGGAAGGACATGAGATAGTGTTTTGTTTATGTGTTTGTTCTGTACTGTAACCACATATTCAGAGCCACGCAAGAACATAAGGGAGTTTGAGAAGGCTATTGTGGCTAGAACCCAGATGCACAAAAAAGATGGATGTATTAATTAGCACTGATTGTTTTCAAGTGATAGAAAAAATTGTGGCTAGTTAATAAAGTAAATTTGTCCTAACAGAGCTATCTCACAGAACCCAATGATGGTAATTTTCCAGGGAACAAAGATGTTGTAACCAGGACATGGAAAATCATTAATATGCTTTTTAGACCTTTTACTTTTTCTTCTTTTTATATACCTAATTATTTATTTTCTCTCTTCTTCCCCAGGCTTATGGATCATATCATAGTTCCCAAGTTTCTAGTTACAAGCAGAAAAAAAAAAAGCCAGCATGTCACTGATACCCACATCCAATGTTCTAGAAGATTCCAACAACTCTCCCATCATGAATCAAGTGTCCACCACTGCTTTAATGGGCAAAGTGTAGTACACTGTCTTACTTCATCCTCAAGATGAAGCTCATTATTATATATGTGTTAAAAAGTAAGCAACTGAGATCTTTAATGAGGTTCAGGAACTTCTACAAGTCCACAAATCAAATAATTGGGTCATTGGTGCTATTAGGATTTCAACATAGTCTGATAATCAGACTTGGGAGACTATCTTTAATCATCATGTTGTTCTATTACTACTTCACACACTTGGCCCATTGCCTACCTGGAGAGAGAGCAAAGACTGTAAGGAAACTGATTTCTAGCACAACCAGAACAAGTTCACATTCTTACTCTTTTCATTGATATTTTTTCTTTCTTTCTCTTCCTCCTTCCTTCCTTCCTTTCTCTTTTCTTCCTTCCTTTATTTGACGCAATTGTCAGCCATCTCATGGATGAAGACATATGTTCCACCAGTAAGTGTCACAGGAGTTGCATAGAGTAGTTTAAGCTGGTAGTTTCTGCTGTTTCTTCCAGTAAGTGCATTATTAAAAAAATTAAAATAAATAGCAAATTCAGACTGTTTCAGACTGTTACAGAAAATACTATCAATTTATTCAAGGGAGCAATCAATGAGATACCTCACCAAATAAAGAGGTTTACCCAATATATAAAAAAATTTATATTCCAGAAATGGGGCTAGAGATACTACATATCAATTAGTACTCTGCATAGGTTAAGAGTAGGAAGGAAATTCTACACCCTTGTGGAATGATAAAATGTATTTTCTCTATGTGGACAGAAATTTAGGCTTAGTTAGATTTCCGTATGCTCCAAGATTAAGAACAGAATAAGTGGGACCAAAAAAGACACCCATAAAAGACAAGGAACATAAGATTTAAGAACCTGTAGAAAGACAAACATTTGAAATAATATATTGCAGTAAACAGGAAAAAATTGGTATAAAATATTTGGTTTGTACTATTAATGAAATTCACATAATCAAAAAGATCCTGCTGGAAGTAATATGCCTGCCCATTTCTGCCATTTATATCTATTTGCATTTGAAGAGGTGTGAGCCTTTCTGCCTTTTTTCAGTTGGTATTTTTGTTGTAAGTAAAACACCAGGTTTGTCAAGAAGAAAATGTGAATGGTATATTCTCAATCCAGGTCTCATAATAAAATAAATTCTGACCTTCTCAGCTATGGCATTGACTATATCCTCCAGTCTTAGGTTTTAGTATTATTTACTAAAGTTTTACTTGAGTTTTTATAATTATTTAATAATTGAAAAGTTGCAACTTATATACCATTTAAGATGTCTTGAGCGTACTATATTTTATAATTTCAAAGCTGATGAAATCCTGTATGATGTCAATGATCAAGGTGTAAGCATGGCATAGGAGAGAGAATTCTGTGGAATTGAAGTTTATTAAAGTGAAAAAAGAAATAGACATATGTAGCATGCTTGTCAGAAGAATCATCTCCATAGATGTTGAAGCCTCATAAACTATAACAGTTGTTGGAATGAGCCGATGATGAATAATAGACAATTAGGAGATAATAATGTAAGAAGGTACAATTATGATCAGATGACATGGCTGCAAAGAAAGAAGTTTCACATGGCAGGGAGTATTTACTAGGCTATAGTAGCAATAGGATCTGGGAATATGCATGATCACAATGATAGTCATACATGAGTTGGGAAAAAGAACACGATTCACTTAAGGGGACATCATCAAAGGAAAGCTTTCCTTATGACACAGTCCAGTTAAGACAAGAAGATGGACGATTACTTTAGTGGAAAGTTAATTCATAAGGATGCTGAACAGAGCCTTCGAAAGACATGAGAAAGGAGTTTGAGATATGACTACATTTCTTAAGTGTTTAATAAAAAAATAACTATATCACAATGCCAGAATTTAGCAGATTCCATTGAGCTCTACACATTGGTTCCAGTGGTGAATACAAAGGGCAATGAAGCACCTATACTCATGAAGTTTAATGTAAGTCATACATGTATCTAAAATTGTTCATGCTTAAAGAACACAAAATGAGATGTGTTTATTACCTGTAATAATTCCTTATGAGAGCATTTCAAAAGGAATAAATAATAATAGATACCTTGGTGATACCTACATCCTAAACTCCTTTTTTTTTTTTTCAAAACTGCACCTTACAAATGCTTAATTAGTTGAGATAAGCCAGTGCACATAGATACCAGGTAAACACCAACAGAATTAAAAAGCCCTCAACATTAGGTATTAAAAGTTAAAACTCACGAGCTCCTGGTGAGTTCTAATTTTGCTTTAAAAAAATGCTTCCATAAGCAATTGCAAAATAAAATATACACTCACATTTCTAGCTCATATTTTTTCAATTTTTTCTCCCACATTAGAGGCACTTTTTCCCAAAGGATGGATAGTGAGATAATTAAATTATCCTCAGCTGTGCTATATAGTCAAAGGCACCATGTTGAGAATTGCATACAGCAAGCAGCAAAGCAATCTTTCACTCAACCAGCAGCAATGACGTGGGCAGTTCACTTGGCCTATTTTGTAGGCCAGATGTTGAACTCTGTATCATTTGGACACCAGTTATATGCCCCTGGAAATGTCTGTAAGTTTTTTAATACTGAGCGTATAAGAAAAAAAGTACTATATTTGGTATATAAGAAAACCTGGAGTTGACCAGGTTCTTCTTCAATTGTCACTGAATATTTTACGATCATAAAAATCCACCATTAGCCCCTTTGGCTGAAGTAGGCTTTATAAAAATAAGGCATCCACAGGATAGTTACTTTATTGTCCCATTCTCTCCTCTTCTCTCTTTCTCTCATTCCCTTTGTCTGTCTTCAGCTCAGGTTGTGATTTTGGGGTCCTGGGATCAAGCTCCAAGTCAGGCTCCCTCTCCCCCTGCCTCTCCCCTCACTCATGCCCATGTTCTCTCTCAAATAAATAAAATGTTTTAAAAATTAAAAAAAAAAGAAACTTGACAGTTGCTACAGACAGAAGTTTCTATTTCTCATTTCATTTACATGAGAAGTTGTTGGAGAAGACAAACATGCTTAGAAAGGCTGGAAGAGTAAAAGTGGACAGGAGGAGGACTGACAACATAAGCCCAAACCTGGGTGTGAAGACATTTGTCATCAACTATGTCACATATCTCAAGACCATAGTTAGAAAAATCTGACTATGAGGAAAGAGCATGAGTTTTTTTTTTTTCCTTTAAAAGATCTATAAACTGTGATTGGGTTAAAGTTTCTTATGACCAGATTTTCTTAGCAAATTCATTGGCTTTTTTTTTTTAATATTTTATTTATTTATTCATGAGAGACAGAGAGAGGGAGAGAAGCAGAGACACAGGCAGAGGGAGAAGCAGGCTCCAAGCAGGGAGCCTGACATGGGACTCGATTCTGGGTCTCCAGGATCAGGCCCTGGGCTGAAGGTGGCGCTAAACCGCTGAACCACTGGGGCTGCCCATTGGCTTTTTTTGTCAGTGTTTCTTATTATTAACCAATGCAGTCATTAATACTTTCTTTATACTTCTTTGTTGCAAGGAAACCCAGTTAATTCCATGGAGTGGAACTAATGCTTAGCAAATCCATTTGCAAAGCATTCAATATAAATTTTGCATTCCAGAGAGAATATCTCCGGATCTGGACTACCACAAAACTTACTTGCAATGCTGGAAATGCCCAATTGTGGGAAAGAAGAATCCTAACAACTTGTGTGTAATTATACTTGTCAGCAGCACCTATAACTTGAATGTAAGTTTTGAAGGACTACATTTATTATATCAAAGGCAAATTACCAGCTGTTCAAATGAAGATGGTAGAATTTTAATATAACATCTGCAAAACGGCTTTACATATCTAGAATCAGCTTTTCCTCATGCTGAAGAGTTTTCAGTGAGTCTCACTGATAAACTTTTCACTCCACATGTCTCATCCATGGTTTCATACTTTCTATAGTAAAAGATATTTTAACTGGTATGACTGAGCTCAAAAATCTTTATGTCACTGAGCTTTATCCATCTTATTTATATCCCCTTCAGATAATCCCCAAGGTCAGAGTAATGTTTCTCTAATTCATAACTGTGTCTTGCATTTTCACAATAGTCACTTATCGATATAGGCCTAGAAACTTGAATAGGCTGTGACTAGTTTTGCAGTCTCTAATATATTTTAAAACATCATTTCTGTTATGTTAAATTCTGTTCTCAATGAATCTCCCTTGCAGTTCTAAGAAAGTGATAGCCCAATAGATAATATTGGGTAATAGATGCCCAAGGCCCTGTCATAATAAAACAAAACAAAACAAAAATAAAAGAATACTTTCAAAACAAGGAAACTCTAGTATGAATATGGATAAAGAAAAGTATTATCTATATACCACAAAATACATTTTCTTTCAGTGATCAAGTTGAAAGATGTCAGCAAAAATACATGGCCCATAATAAGAGAACCATTCTGTATTGTGACAAATTATTAAGAAATCTTGAAAAAAAAAAAGAATGGACATAGAGGATGGATGAGAAGCCTGGCCAAAAAGAGGTAGTAAACATGGAGCTATATCTATAGAAAGCTCATAGGCCATGATCATTTTCTTTTATTCAGATTTTCAAAATGTGGCAAAGTCATGTGAGGCAAAATTGACCACTCTCCTGCACTGAGGAGAGATTTACATTTGCAGGAACTATTGCCTCAGCAGACCAAGAATGAGCCTTTGGGGGTTATATAGATTTGGGCCAACAGGTGAAGCAACAGGACTCCAAGAACCTATAGACTGTATATTTGTTTCCTGACACTACTTCCCCCTGGCTTTGCTGAATCTTACCTTGACTTAGATAAGCACTTTTCTGAATATAGAGGACAACCCCCATTGAGGTGTAGAAACCACACCATAAAAGAACCAGAGGTGAGATAAGATAATTAGCTCATCTCTATGAGTTGAATACAGAATTGACAATCTCGAAACACAAATCTAGTCTATGAAATAGGAGATGTTGGGGATCCCTGGGTGGCTCAGCAGTTTAGCACTTGCCTTCAGCCCAGGGCGTGATCCTGAAGTCCCAGGATCGAGTCCCGCATTGGTCTCCCTGCATGGAGCCTGCTTCTCCCTCTGCCTGTGTCTCTGCCTCTCTCTCTGTCTCTCATGAATAAATAAATAAAATCTTTAAAAAAAAGAAATAGGAGATGTCAATGATGTAAAAGACATACTGTTTTCAGGATGAATGGCAAAAGGACAAATTCACAGGAAAGGACAGAGGGCATGTAACAGACAGAAAGAAAATGGTAATCAAACATACGGATCAAACAGTCATTCTTCCTCAGCACTTTGGCTACCAGAGGACTATGAAGCAGTATACATAATGATTAATACCAAAATGCCCTCCATTCCCTGGTTGAGAGTCACTGGCTACCAGTCCACTTAATGAGGGAAGGATGACACATTCTCTGGTGAGGCTACTGAAGTATCCTAGAATTATGGCAGGAGTTAGTGCGAGGAGTATACTGTGAACCAGTTCCTGAGATTGAAATGAATTGAAGGAATTGACCTGGAAATTAACAGAAGATAGCAAAAAAGGAGAGGGGGAAAAAGGCAATAAAGCCAGTGGGCACAAGCCTCAATTTCTGAAAGAGGTATTTACAAATCGATGAACGATAAACGCTTTGGAAGCAACAATACCTAATTACAAAAATTTTAACAGCTTCTGATGTTTCAGAAAGAACTTCTAAAGGTGAAAGATTTCTTTTAGAAGGAGAAATATTTTAAAAGCATGTTTGAGGAAAGACTCAGTTTTCAGTCAGAGCAATAGAAACCTGTATGTACATTTAATCATCTGTGGAGGATTTTGCTTAGTTGCTTGATTTTGCTTAGACTTGATTTAGTTAGTCTTTGGTTGGACTCAGGAATCAATATTTGAGAACAATTTAAAATAAGGGGGTGAAATGAAAGGAATAATCAGAAAACGTAAGTTTGCTGGCTACAGGCAGAGAATAACAGAAGATACTTGGGGAAAGACATGGAAGAGAGATCAGCATCAGCAGGAGCCAGGAAAGGTCAACAGGAGCCAAAAGGGCAGAACTACCAGGGGAGCTTACTAGTCACTTCTAACCGCCACAATGAAACACCACTAACTTAGTGGCTTGATGCAAAAACACATTTATTACCTTACAGTTCTGTGGCTCAGAAATCTGACAGGTGTCACTGGGCAGATGTCAAGGTCAACAGGCCAAATTGTGTTCTGGAGGCTCAAGGGAGAATATGTTTCTGTGGGTTTTTTTCTAGCTCCCAGAGGCTGCCTACATCTCTTGGCTCATGGACTCATCCTCCTTCAAAGCCACAACATCGAGTGTTCTGTGCTTTTCTTCACATCCGTTTTTTTCTTTTCCACTGTCTCCTTTTTACTCTAAATGTAGGACCCTTGTGATTACATTGGGCCCAGCCACGTAATTCAAAATAAGCCACCTATTTTGGGTCATCTGATTAGTGTCTTAATTACACATGCAAACTTAGTTCTCCGTTGTCATGCAACCTAACCTAGTCATAGTTGTGGGGACTAGGACACAGACATCTTTGTGGAGGGGTATTATTCTTCCTACCACAGAGAGGTATTTTCAAGGAATAGTAGGAAGTTAGAACTCACCCATGGCCCTGAAGATTGAGATGCACATTCATATTTTATTTGTCTCATGATTTTAGCTTGGAAGAAATGTTGCCATATCTGCTTGAGAGTCTCCAGGAGTGTAGTGCTGAGGTCCTGCAGACCCCACCTCGCAATACAGGCTGAGCTGGTAGAGAGGTAGGTTGGTGACTTCAGCTGAGTTGAGGAGCAAATGGGGACAGGCAAAGTTTCAATAACATACTGAAAGGCCGAAAGGGGAAAGTAAAAACTAAAATAATAGAAAATGCCAATTGTGACAGGGTTTGAAGAATGAAGTGTATGAAAGAAAATAAAATGAAAGATGAAAATGTAGAAAAGAAATACCTTTTCGAAAAATTCTCAAGTACAGAAGTACAGAAAAGCCTACAGCAAAAATGTGTCAACATCTGGGCCAGGCAAGACAAAGTTTTATATCCTCTTCACCTTAACATTCTCGCCTGCATTCATTAAATATCTAAGAAGTAAATGGTTAAAATATGTCTTTTTCTCATTCTTCCTCTCCTTAACCCATCCCTTCATTTTCCTTGTTAGATAATTTATTAGTTACCAGCTCAAAGCTCAGCTTCACCTTAAAAAACCATATCAAAAACCAAGAGAAATGCTATGAAACATATTAAAAGCAATAAGTATTTTGGGAAAGAAGAGGTAAAAATCTGAATGAATGTGAGTTTAGATTTCCTTTTACTCTTTTTTTAAATCAAAGTATACTTGATATACAATGTTACATTAGTTTTGGGTGTACAATATAGTGATCCCACAAATCTATGTAAGTCTACACATTAATGCTATCATAAGTGTAGCTAACTTAAAAATGGAGATAGTTAAAACCATAAATCTTGATGATACTTAGAATAAATTCTAAATATCTAAGTAAAACAACATGATATGGGAAAAGGTTAAAGAGAAAATCAGCTGCAAAGATATTAAATGATTCTGCTGTCTAATACTCAGAGATTAGGGATTAAAGTCTGGAAAGCTCTGCAAGGATAGTGTTATTTGCTTAAAGTTTATGCTGGGTACCTGATAAATATCATCTTTGATGATTACTTTTCCTGCTTTATGTGGTGTCTTCAGCTCCATTTGTGCTAAGACTTTGGATCAGTCTAATGATGTATATGTAAGCTTGTAATATGTAGGTTTTCCATAGCTTCTGAGTTCCAGTTCATATTGCCTTGATGATTTACAAAATCCATTATTTCATGCTAATGTCATTGTCACTTTCTCAGTGTTTTGTCTAAAAAAGTCATATAGTGTCAATGTAGTCATGTAGAATGTTACTTCTTATTAGGTACAGCTGCCCCAAGCAGCATAATGCTCAGATCACAACCCAACCCAACCCTGAATTTTATTTTTTTCTAAAGAGAAAAACATAAACCAAAATATTATTAACTTGCCAACAGAGATGAGTATGCAATATGTCAAGGTGTTCGACTGAACAAGAAGAAAGTGAAGAATTGGGGAGAAGATAAAGGATGATACTCCAGTGTTCTGGCCTTTTTTTTTTTTTTTTTTTCTGTAAAGGACATAAAAATAAGTTACAAATAAGTAAAGTTGAAGAGAAAATATATATTTGCTTATATCTTTATTAAACGTATCAGGTCAAGGGGACACCTGAGTTGCTTAGTCACTTAAGCATACGACTCTTGGCTTCAGCTTAGGTCATGATCTCTCAGTACTAGGACTGAGCCTTATGTTGGGCTCAGTGCTCAGTGCAGAGTCTACTTTAGATGCTGTTTCCCTCTTCCTCTGCCCCTCCCTGCTCACATTCTCTCCCTCTCTCAAATAAATAAAATCTTTTGAAAATAAAAATAATAATGTATTATGTCAAGAAACCATCTTTATCTTTTTCATATTTGAGAATATAACTGCGCATAAAACAGGAATTAATCACTTTGTTCTTCTAAATGTTTGCTAGAACTCAGTCCTTAGTAGGAAAAAAAAAATAAACAAATGAAAAAACAAAACTCAGAGTCTAAACTACACTAAGTAATATGAGGATCACTAGATACTTATTATTAAAATAAATATAATAACTATAAATGGATCTTTAGGAATGTCTATTGTAGGGTGCGTGGGTGGCTCAGCAGTTGAGTGTCTGCTCAGGGTGTGATCCTGGAGTCCTGGATTGAGTCTCCCATTGGGCTCCCTGCATGGAGCCAGCTTCTCCCTCTGACTGTGTCTCTGCCATTCTCTCTCTCTCTCTGTGTATCTCATGAATAAATAAATAAAATCTTTTTTTAAGAAAAGGAATGTCTATTCTTTTTTTATTCTGGGAGACATATAGAGTAGACTCAGGAGTCAGCCTGAGTACCGGGTACCACCACTAGTTAGTATGACACTTTAGGCAAGTTACATGAATTCTCATATGCAAACAGGAAATAATAACAATATCTACCTCAAAGGAATAGTATAAGGATTAAATGGAGTAATACATTTAAATACTTAGAACTATACCAGTTACAAAATAAGTACCCAGGTGTTATCGTTACCTGAATTTAAGATCCAGCTCATAATAAACAATTAATGTACAGTGAAGACTTTTTTTTTAGATTTTATTTATTTATTTGAGAGAGAGAGAGGATGCACATGCATGTGCATGACCAGGGGGGAGAGGCAGAGGAAGAGGAAAAGAGAGAGAGTCTCGAGTAGACTCCCTGCTGAGCATGGAGCCCAATGTGGGTCTCCATTCCAAGATCATGACCTGAGCCAAAACCAAGAGTCGGAAGCTTAATGAACTGTACCACCCGGTCATCCCAGTGAAGACTTTCTTAAATCACTAATGGTCATACATTTATGCCTGCAAGTGTAGTTTCTTGCCCTGAACACTATGCTCTAATCACCATTAAACAGTAACCATTAACTTAATTGATGATTTTGGCTTTTATATTGCACAAGTACAATGTACAAATATGTTGCCATTTAATTCAAGTTTCAAGTGGAATGTTCTCTTCTTAAGAAGTAAATCAAGTAACTGGATAATCATATCCTATTGTAAAACTTGAGTAAATACTGTATTATGATTATACTTTTAAAGAGTCAATCCCACTCACCCCACCCCTGCCAATTTATATTCTGTTTGAAGTGCTTTGTCAGCCTTTCTTTTTTTTTTATTCTTTTAATTTACTAGGTCAAGCTTAAATGGTTGGAAAACCATAAGGCCCCAAATTCAATGATTGAGTTAATCAGAAGAGAGATTATCCTGGATGGCCATGATCTAATACAGTAAATCATTAAAAGTGGCTGGGCCCTTCCTGAAAAGTGAAATTCAAAACAAGAGATGTTTTCCTGCAAAACTGATGGTCCTAGAAAGTTTCCCTAGGCACAGTGGACTGGACTTCTATTATCCCCTAAAACTCATGTCTGACTAACCTTTAGCTGCAGTGACCACATCCTGTGAGGATCCAAACTCAGAAGCTTTCCTCTTATGTTTTCCCCATTAAACTATATGAAACTGCATGTAGCCTGTGACCTTCCAAACACCCAAAACCTACAGAGGCCCCTCTTTCCAGGTGAACATTTCCACCCTGTAGTCTGTCCACATTGCAGCACTTTGCAAGAAATGAGTGAAATCATGTTTTACTCTTAGAACAAAAGTTTGTTCTACAAATTGCTGTAAATGAACTGGTCTGACATTTCTAGAGCATACTTATATGGCTTTCACCAAGAATGTGTATGTCTCTCCCTGAATTACTTTGATTAAAATAAAATTAATGTACGTATATGCTTATATGTGTTGAACATATGAATAATAATTTAATATTATACATACCAACATACTTTGTATGTATGTACATACCTATGTGTGCATTATATACATATATATGTACACTATATATGAATATGGATATACATATACATAAATATATACATCTTAAATCTATTATACATGTACTATATCTATAACTATACCTATACTTATATATCTATACCTGTTCCTATCTATTTATATATCTCCTGGCTGAAGGCTTGGACACATAGCAATGAGTCACACTGACAAAAAGAGGCAAGAAAGGGATCCCTGGGTGGCGCAGCGGTTTGGCGCCTGCCTTTGGCCCAGGGCGCGATCCTGGAGACCCGGGATCGAATCCCACGTCAGGCTCCTGGTGCATGGAGCCTGCTTCTCCCTCTGCCTGTGTCTCTGCCTCTCTCTCTCTGTGACTATCATAAAAAAATAAAAATTTAAAAAAAAAAAAGAGGCAAGAAAAAATCAGATGCTGCATATCCATGGTCCATGGCCTTTCAGAAGGTGTTATATCTAGGATTCTTGTTAGTTTCCTTTCCCCAGTAGGGCAGGCCTCACTAGTAATGCCTTCATGCCTTCATATGTATAGAATAGACCTCTCTTCTCATCCTCATGGACCTCCAGGCTCAGGCCTAGAATTTACTCAGAGTAGACATAATCCTTTAAAATGAGACTCTGAGGGGAGGGGCAAGACGGCGGAAGAGTAGGGTCCCCAAGTCACCTGTCCCCAACAAATTACCTAGAAAACCTTCAAATCATCCTGAAAATCTACGAATTCGGCCTGAGATTTAAAGAGAGACCAGCTGGAATGCTACAGTGAGAAGAGTTCGCGCTTCTATCAAGGTAGGAAGATGGGGAAAAAGAAATAAAGAAACAAAAGGCCTCCGACGGGGAGGGGCCCCTCGAGGAGCCGGGCTGAGGCCGGGGCGAGTGTCCCCAGGACAGGAGAGCCCCGTCCCGGAGGAGCAGGAGCTGCACGAACCTTCCCCGCGGAAAGGCCTCGCAGGGAGTTGGAGCAGGACCCAGGAGGGCGGGGATGCGCTCGGGCTCCCTGGGACAGTAACAGAGGAACTGCGCCCCGGAGAGTGCGCCGAGCTCCCTAAGGGCTGCAGCGCTCGGCGGGACCCGGAGCAGCTCGGAGGGGCTCGGGCGGCGGCTCCGCGGAGGGGGCTGCGGGGCGGGAGCGCGAATCCAACAGCGGAGGCCCCGGAGCACAGGGCGCCGGGACACAGCCCAGGATCCGGCCTCCCCCTGGACAGGCCAGAGGCAGGGAGGGCCCAGGACAGCGAGGACGCTCCTGCCCCGAGCTGAGCAGATCAGCGGCTCCACCCCGGAACCCCCAGGCCCTGCAGACGGAGAGCTCTGAGTTACTGTGGGGGCTGACTCCAGGGCTCCAGAGCTGGCACCGCCACTGGGGCTGTTCCTCCTGGGGCCTCACGGGGTGAACAACCCCCACTGAGCCCTGCACCAGGCAGGGGCAGAGCAGCTCCCCCAAGTGCTAACACCTGAGAATCAGTGCAGCAGGCCCCTCCCCCAGAGGACCAGCGAGACGGACCAGTTCCAGGGGAAGTCAAGGGACTTAAAGTATACAGAATCAGAAGATACTCCCCCATGGTTTTTGTTTTTGTTTCTTTTTTTTCCTTTTAGATTTCTGATTGCTTCCCCCACCCCCTTTTTTCACCTTTCTTTCTTTTTCGTTCTCTTTTTCTTCTCTTTTTTCCTTTTTTTCTTCCTTTTTTCTTTTTTCTTTTTCTCTTTTCTTTCCTTCTCTCTCTTTTTCTCCTTTTCCCAATACAACTTGTTTTTGGCCACTCTGCACTGAGCAAAATGACTAGAAGGAAAACCTCACCTCAAAAAAAAAGCATCAGAAACAGTTCTCTCTCCCACAGAGTTACAAAATCTGGATTACAATTCAGTGTCAGAAAGCCAATTCAGAAGCACTATTATACAGCTACTGGTGGCTCTAGAAAAAAGCATAAAGGGCTCAAGAGACTTCTTGACTGCAGAATTTAGATCCAATCAGGCAGAAACTAAAAATCAATTAAATGAGATGCAATCCAAGCTAGAAGTCCTAACGACGAGGCTTAACAAGGTGGAAGAACGAGTGAGTGACATAGAAGACAAGTTGATGGCAAAGAGGGAAACTGAGGAAAAAAGACAGGCAATTAAAAGACCATGAGGATAGATTAAGGGAAATAAATGACAGCCTGAGGAAGAAAAACCTACGTTTAATTGGGGTTCCCGAGGGCGCCAAAAGGGCCAGAGGGCCAGAATATGTATTTGAACAAATCCTAGCTGAAAACTTTCCTAATCTGGGAAGGGAAACAGGCATTCAGATCCAGGAAATAGAGAGACCCCCCCCAAAATCAACAAAAACCGTTCAACACCTCGACATTTAATAGTGAAGCTTGCAAATTCCAAAGATAAGGAGAAGATCCTTAAAGCAGCAAGAGAAAAAAAGTCCCTGACTTTTATGGGGAGGAATATTAGGCTAACAGCAGACCTCTCCACAGAGACCTGGCAGGCCAGAAAGGGCTGGCAGGATATATTCAGGGTCCTAAATGAGAAGAACATGCAACCAAGAATACTTTATCCAGCAAGGCTCTCATTCAAAATGGAAGGAGAGAGAAAGAGCTTCCAAGACAGGCAGGAACTGAAAGAATATGTAACCTCCAAACCAGCTCTGCAAGAAATTTTAAGGGGGACTCTTAAAATTCCCCTTTAAGAAGAAGTTCAGTGGAACAATCCACAAAAACAAGGACTGAATAGATACCTTGATGACACTAAACTCATATCTGTCAATAGTAACTCTGAACGTGAACGGACTTAATGACCCCATCAAAAGGCGCAGGGTTTCAGACTGGATAAAAAAGCAGGACCCATCTATTTGCTGTCTACAAGAGACTCATTTTAGACAGAAGGACACCTACAACCTGAAAATAAAAGGTTGGAGAACCATTTACCATTCAAATGGTCCTCAAAAGAAAGCAGGGGTAGCCATCCTTATATCAGATAAATTAAAATTTACCCTGAAGACTATAGTGAGAGATGAAGAGGGACACTATCTCATACTCAAAGGATCTATCCAACAAGAGGACTTAACAATCCTCAATATATATGCCCCGAATGTGGGAGCTGCCAAATATTTAAACCAATTAATAACCAAACTGAAGAAATACTTTGATAATAATACACTTATACTTGGTGACTTCAATCTAGCTCTTTCTATACTAGATAGGTCTTCTAAGCACAACATCTCCAAAGAAACGAGAGCTTTAAATGATACACTGGACCAGATGGATTTCACAGATACCTACAGAACTTTACATCCAGACTCAACTGAATACACATTCTTCTCAAGTGCACATGGAACTTCCTCCAGAATAGACCACATACTGGGTCACAAATCGGGTCTGAACCGATACCAAAAGATCGGGATAGTCCCCTGTATATTCTCAGACCATAATGCCTTGATTTTAGAACTTAATCACAACAAGAAGTTTGGAAGGACCACAAACACGTGGAGGTTAAGGACCATCCTGCTAAAAGATGAAAAGGTCAACCAGGAAATTAAGGAAGAATTAAAAAGATTCATGGAAACTAATGAGAATGAAGATACAACCGCTCAAAATCTTTGGGATGCAGCAAAAGCAGTCCTGAGGGGGGAAATACATCGCAATACAAGCATCCATTCAAAAACTGGAAAGAACTCAAATTCAAAAGCCCACCTTACACATAAAGGAACTAGAGAAAAAGCAACAAATGGACCCCACCCCCAGCAGAAGAAGACAGTTAATTAAAATTCGAGCAGAACTAAATGAAACCGAGACCAAAAGAACTGTGGAACAGATCAACAGAACCAGGAGTTGGTTCTTTGAAAGAATTAATAAGATAGATAAACCATTAGCCAACCTTATTAAAAAGAAGAGAGAGAAGACCCAAATTAATAAAATCATGAATGAGAAAGGAGAGATCACTACCAACACCAAGGAAATACAAACGATTTTAAAAACATATTATGAACAGCTATACGCCAATAAATTAGGAAATCTAGAAGAAATGGACGCATTCCTGGAAAGCCACAAACTACCAAAACTGGAGCAGGAAGAAATAGAAAACTTGAACAGGCCAATAACCAGGGAGGAAATTGAAGCAGTCATCAAAAACCTCCCAAGACACAAGAGTCCAGGGCCAGATGGCTTCCCAGGGGAATTCTATCAAACGTTTAAAGAAGAAATCATACCTATTCTACTAAAGCTGTTTGGAAAGATAGAAAGAGATGGAGTACTTCCAAATTCGTTCTATGAGGCCAGCATCACCTTAATTCCGAAACCAGACAAAGACCCCACCAAAAAGGAGAGTTACAGACCAATATCCCTGATGAACATGGATGCAAAAATTCTCAACAAGATACTAGCCAATAGGATCCAACAATACATTAAGAAAATTATTCACCATGACCAAGTAGGATTTATCCCCGGGACACAAGGCTGGTTCAACACTCGTAAAACCATCAATGTGATTCATCATATCAGCAAGAGAAAAACCAAGAACCATATGATACTCTCATTAGATGCAGAGAAAGCATTTGACAAAATACAGCATCCATTCCTGATCAAAACCCTTCAGAGTATTGGGATAGAGGGAACTTTCCTCGACATCTTAAAAGCCATTTACGAAAAGCCCACAGCAAATATCATTCTCAATGGGGAAGCACTGGGAGCCTTTCCCCTAAGATCAGGAACAAGACAGGGATGTCCACTCTCAGCACTGCTGTTCAACATAGTTCTGGAAGTCCTCGCCTCAGCAATCAGACAACAAAAAGACATTAAAGGCATTCAAATTGGCAAAGAATAAGTCAAACTCTCCCTCTTCGCTGATAACATGATACTCTACATAGAAAACCCAAAAGCCTCCACCCCAAGATTGCTAGAACTCATACAGCAATTTGGTAGCGTGGCAGGATACAAAATCAATGCCCAGAAATCAATGGCATTTCTATACACTAACAATGAGACTGAAGAAAGAGAAATTAAGGAGTCAATCCCATTTACAATTGCACCCAAAAGCATAAGATACCTAGGAATAAACCTAACCAAAGAGGTAAAGGATCTATACCCTAAAAACTATAGAACACTTCTGAAAGAAATTGAGGAAGACACAAAGAGGTGGAAAAATATTCCATGCTTATGGATTGGCAGAATTAATATTGTAAAAATGTCAATGTTACCCAGGGCAATTTACACGTTTAATGCAATCCCTATCAAAATACCATGGACTGGGATCCCTGGGTGGCGCAGCGGTTTGGCGCCTGCCTTTGGCCCAGGGCGCGATCCTGGAGACCTGGGATCGAATCCCACATCAGGCTCCTGGTGCATGGAGCCTGCTTCTCCCTCCGCCTGTGTCTCTGCCTCTCTCTCTCTCTCTCTCTGTGACTATCATAAATAAATAAAAAATTAAAAAAAAATTAAAAAAAAATACCATGGACTTTCTTCAGAGAGTTAGACAAATTATTTTAAGATTTGTGTGGAATCAGAAAAGACCCCGAATAGCCAGGGGAATTTTAAAAAAGAAAACCATAGCTGGGGGCATCACAATGCCAGATTTCAGGTTGTACTACAAAGCTGTGGTCATCAAGACAGTGTGGTACTGGCACAAAAACAGACACATAGGTCAATGGAACAGAATAGAGAACCCAGAAGTGGACCCTGAAATGTATGGTCATCTAATATTCGATAAAGGAGGAAAGACTATCCATTGGAAGAAAGACAGTCTCTTCAATAAATGGTGTTGGAAAAAAAACAAAACAAAACAAAACAAAACAAAAAAATAAATAGTGTTGGGAAAATTGGACATCCACATGCAGAAGAATGAAACTGGACCACTCTCACCATACACAAATATAAACTCAAAATGGATGAGAGATCTAAATGTGAGACAAGAGTCCATCAAAATCATAGAACACAGGCAACACCCTTTTTGAACTTGGCTACAGTAACTTCTTGCAAGATACATCCACAAAGGCAAAAGAAACAAAAGCAAAAATGAACTATTGGGACTTCATCAAGATAAGAAGCTTTTGCACGGCAAAGGATACAGTCAACAAAACTAAAAGACAACCTACAGAATGGGAGAAGATATTTGCAAATGACATATCAGATAAAGGGCTAGTTTCCAAAATCTATAAAGAACTTATTAAACTCAACACCAAAGAAACAAACAATCCAATCATGAAATGGGCAAAAGACATGAAGAGAAATCTCACAGAGGAAGACATGGACATGGCCAACAGGCACATGAGAAAATGCTCTGCATCACTTGCCATCAGGGAAATACAAATCAAAACCACAATGAGATCCCACCTCACACCAGTGAGAATGGGGAAAATTAACAAGGCAGGAAACCACAAATGTTGGAGAGGATGCGGAGAAAAGGAAACCCTCTTACACTGTTGGTGGGAATGGGAACTGGTGCAGCCACTCTGGAAAACTGTGTGGAGGTTCCTCAAAGAGTTAAAAATAGACCTGCCCTACGACCCAGCAATTGCACTGTTGGGGATTTACCCCAAAGATTCAGATGCAATGAAACGTCGGGACACCTGCACCCCGATGTTTCTAGCAGCAATGTCCACAATAGCCAAACTGTGGAAGGAGCCTCGGTGTCCATCAAAAGATGAATGGATAAAGAAGATGTGGTTTATGTATACAATGGAATATTACTCAGCCAGTAGAAATGACAAATACCCACCATTTGCTTCGACGTGGATGGAACTGGAGGGTATTATGCTGAGTGAAAAAGTCAATCGGAGAAGGACAAACAGTGTATGTTCTCATTCATTTGGGGAATATAAATAATAGTGAAAGGGAATATAAAGGAAGGGAAAAGAAATGTTGGGAAATATCAGGAAGGGAGACAGAACATAAAGAGTCCTAACTCTGGGAAATGAACTAGGGGTGGTGGAAGGGGAGGAGGGCGGGTGTTGGAGGGGAATGGGTGACGGGCACTGAGGCGGACACTCGACGGGATGAGCACTGGGTGTTTTTCTGTATGTTGGTAAATTGAACACCAATAAAAATTAATTTAAAAATAAAATAAAATAAAATAAAATGAGACTCTGACAACACTTTTCATTGTTATGTAAAATAATTAACCTTCTCACTGATTTAAATACTGCCATTTCATAAAATTTTTGGCTCTACTTCTACATAATCTAAAGGCCATTACAATATTTCTTTTCCAAAATAAACATTAGCCTTCTCCAAAGATAAATCAGATAACATCTGTAGGCAATTTAAAATAATAATTTTTACCCATTTTTATTCTTCCAGATTGCAAATACTGAAATATAATCACATTGAACAGCAACACATTAAAATTTTGACATAGCAAAAGAGGTACTGGATCTCAAAACTTCAACTCTCTTTCCTATATTTCCAAATTTTAGATAGTAATGGTAGCTTCTCGTGTTTACCGTTGTATAATAAAATATTCTGTGGAACACCACTGCCTGTCACCCAGATCTACTCACCCTAGCAGGGTACATGGAAAATGGTATTGGATACAATAGGCTTCGGCCTCTCTCAGAGTGATTATAGCCACATGACAGGTTCTCATCACTGAGATGTGAGCAAAGTATAATATGCCACTTACCATACACTTAAAGATGATCATTTAGGACATGCTTTTCTCCTTTATACCCTGTTGGATAGAAATGGTTTTAACTGAAGCAATCTTGAAAGTCAAATATTAAGAACTACAGAGCCACTCTGCCAGCCTGGTCCCTCGGTGACTTTTTTTTTTTTAAGGTTTTATTTATTTTTTATTTTTATTTTTATTTTTTCTACCATATTTATTTTTTTCAGTATCTTTTGTTTTTATTTTATTTTTTTAATAATAAATTTATTTTTAATTGGTGTTCAATTTGCCAACATACAGAATAACACCCAGTGTTCATCCCGTCAAGTGCCCCCCTCAGTGCCCGTCACCCATTCACCCCCACCCCCCTCCCTCCTCCCCTTCCACCACCCCTAGTTCGTTTCCCAGAGTTAGGACTCTTTATGTTCTGTCTCCCTTTCTGATATTTCCCACACATTTCTTCTCCCTTCCCTTATATTCCCTTTCACTCTTATTTATATTCCCCAAATGAATGAGAACATATAACGTTTGTCCTTCTCTGATTGACTTATTTCACTCAGCATAATACCCTCCAGTTCCATCCACGTTGAAGCAAATGGTGAGTATTTGTCATTTCTAATGGCTGAGGAATATTCCATTGTATACATAAACCACATCTTCTTTATCCATTCATCTTTCGATGGACACCGAGGCTCCTTCCACAGTTTGGCTATTGTGGACATTGCTCCTAGAAACATCAGGGTGCAGGTGTCCCAGCGTTTCATTATCATGAAATGGGCAAAAGACATGAACAGAAATCTCACAGAGGAAGACATAGACATGGCCAACACTCACATGAGAAAACGCTCTGCATCACTGGCCATCAGGGAAATACAAATCAAAACCACAATGAGATACCACCTCACACCAGTGAGAATGGGGAAAATTAACAAGGCAGGAAACCACAAATGTTGGAGAGGATGCGGAGAAAAGGGAACCCTCTCACACTGTTGGTGGGAATGTGAACTGGTGCAGCCACTCTGGAAAACTGTGTGGAGGTTCCTCAAAGAGTTAAAAATAGACCTGCCCTACGACCCAGCAATTGCACTGTTAGGGATTTACCCCAAAGATACAGGTTTTATTTATTTATTCACAATGCAGGGAGCTAATGCAGGACTCAATCCCAGGACCTAGGGATCATGACCTGCACCAAAGGCAGACACTCAACCACTAGCCCCCCAGGTGACTTCTTAGAGCACACACACATACCTGCCCTAGACTATTACAATGAGAGAAAAAGAAACTACTCATTTTGTTGAATCATTAAATTTTTGGATATTTTTATAGCACATTAGCCTTCATCATAACGAGTAATATATTTTTACTTAAACTCCTACTTTGAGATAATTACATACTTACAAAGAAGTTCCAAAACAGTGCAAGGAACTCTCATTTACTTTGCTATTTTTCTTTAAAGGATGAGAACATAAAAATTGAAGGTGATGTGTGATTATGTGACTTTTGCAATCAAGATAACCTGCAAATTCAAAGTGTGGACCCACACTAAATATTTTAAAATAAAATATTGAATACTATCCCACAAAGATTGGGAAAAAGACAAAGATGCCCTTTCTTGCCACTTATACCCATAATATACTGGAGATACTAGCCATTAAAATGAAAAAAAAGAAAAGAAATAAAAGTTATTAAGATTTGAAAGAAAGAAGTATTAACATGACATAATTTTTTACATTAAAATCTATGGAATATCGAAAACTACTAAGCCTATCATGAGAATAAAGCAAGGTCACAGAATACAAGAATAATACATAAAACTTAATTCTATTTATAAATACAGGCAACAAAACTTTCAGAGTAAAATTATAAAACAATTGGATTTGTGATAGTGTCAAAAACATGCTTAACAATAAATTTGACAAAGGAGGTACAATGCTTCTATTTCAAACACTACAAATTTTGCTAAAAGAAGTTGAAAACAGAAATAAATGGGTTGCTCTGCAGAATGGATTGGAAGATTCAATGTTGCTAAGGTGTCAATTCTGAAAAACATTATCTGTCAATTAAGTGCAATCCCAGAAAATATTTCAAAGAAATTGATAAACTTATTTCCACTTTTTTAATAAAATATAAATGATGTATAATGGTTATACAATCATAAAAAGCAATCAGAAGCAATCATAAAAAAGAACAATATTACAGAATAAATATTAATCTGTCTCAAAAAATCCCAGAAATAAAAACCCCAGAAATAAATCCATATTTACAAAGTCACTTGATTTCTTGAAAAAGGAATCAACTTTATAAACAAAACAGAACAACAGTTGCCTCTGGGAATATTTGGAGTGGAAAAAAACCAGGAGAGAGCATCAGGATACTCTCTGTTGTAGTAGCATGTTCTAATGGGGATTTGTGTTACACTGGTATACGCATTTGCCAAAATTCAATGAATGTAAACTTAATATTTATGCATTTTGTTGTATATAAATATTACTCAAAAGGAAAAATATTGTAAACAAATATTGAATTTTACTTAATGATATGCATGCCAAACTATTTAGTAGCAAGTATCTTGCTGTATTCAATTTGCTTTGAAAGGCACCCAAATAATACTCTGTTCATAAGTGAACAGAGGAATGAATAAATGGATAGATTTGTAACAACTGTAGAAAAATAGAATGTCAACGGTGGTGGAATCTTGTTTATGGACAGACCTATGGATGTTCACCATAAAAATCCTCTTAGCTTTGTTATATATTTGAAAGTTTTCATAAAAAATATTGGAAAATACATGGAATATTGCCATTTCTCTGTAGATTCCCTTTTGCCATTTATAGTCAGCTCACCCTTCCCTTTCCCTAAGAAACTAATGATCTGATTTTTTTCACAACAACTTAGTTTGGCATATCCTAAATCTTTGTATAAATGGAATCATATAGTATGCATTCTATCACGTCTGGCTTTCATTACTCAATATGTTGATTTTCATAGGTAGGTAATATTCCACTTTATAAACATATCACAGTAGGATTATCCATTACCTTATTGATGGTCATTTGCATTATTATAGTTTCTGATTGTTATGAAATAATTCTATAAGGATAATGACTCTCTGGAGTTCTAATATGCAGACAGAATTGAGAACCACTGGACAATGTGGTTATTAAAACTCTCTTCCATTAGAAAACTTGGTATTATGGCTATCTAGGGAATGATTCAAGGAAAATAATCGGTACTACAGTTTCAGCCCTACTTCTGTGACACAGATGTCTCACAATCAATTAATATCTATCTAATTGGTGCATACTGTCTAATTAGAACTGATTAAATTAACCAAATAAACAAGCTCAAAGGTCCATGCATGTCAGATTTTAATAGATTCTTAAAACATAGTTGCTTAAAGTAAATGTGAAAAAATTATGCCTTGAAAGACAAACCACATGAGCTTAACACTGTGAATGTGTCTCAAATGATCATAAACTTGTTTTATGAAATAGTTCTAGGAATGCAGTCTACACAAAACATTGAGATATTCTGGATAATATAATTGGATAATATAATTCTGGATAATAAACATTGAGATATTCTGGATAATGTTAATAAATGTTAATAAAAAGAAAATCTTTATTTTAGTCTCTGAATTTTAACCAGTTCTATGACTTAAATAGAAGTAATAAGCAAAACAAAGCCCAGTATCATGAGTTTGAAAATACTAGTTAGGTAAAAGCACCATAACCAAATTAAAAAGCAGTTCTTATGTGAGATATTCTGCTAATGAATCTCTGAAATTTTAATGACTGCTTTTTTTAATCATAGCAGTAAAATGAGTAACACTTGGAAGCACAAAATAAATTTGTCAGTATAAAAGATTTATTTTTTTAAAAAAAGACCTAGAGAGACACAAAAGAATCTGAGTGAATCTTAGAAATATAGTAGTAAGTGAAAAACACATTCCCCCAAAGATTATGTATAGTGTGGTAATCTTTTTATAAAATTACAAACAACTGAGACCAAAGAATATACTTTAAGAAATGCATATAGATAATACATATTGTCTATATATGAAGATATATTTTATATATGATATATATGTAAATATATTTTTTCATATACATATATATACATATATATATGAAAAGCTGAGTATTTATAGTATTTTGGTTTTTTGTTGTTCTATTTTCACCCTTGATTGGGAGTACAGGGCAACATTACAGTTTTGTATCATTAAATCAATGAATGTGGTGATAACAGTACTGACAACAAGCATGATCTGAATTCTGGGAGTAACTGGTTTTTGAGTTTGGGAGTAGAGAAGAGAACAGGTGCAAGATATTCTTCAAAGAAGAAAACTGGGCAGCCCGGGTGGCTCGGCTGTTTAGCACTGCTTTCAGCCCAGGGCCTGAGCCTAGAGACCCGAGATCGAGTCCCACATCGGGTTCCCTGCATGGAGCCTGTTTTTCCCTCTGCCTATGTCTCTACCTGTCTCTCTCTTTCTCTCTCTCTCTCTCTGTCTCTCATGAATAAATATATTAAATTTTTTAAAAAAGAAAGAAAGAAAGAAAGAAAAACACATTACTTAGTTAGCCACCAGAAGATTCTGGCTTCAACTCTCTAATGGCCAGGAGTGTCAGTCCTGGTCAACCATCCATGATCTTCATCACAGCAAAATGGAATCTCTGATTTTTCAAACAAACTGCAGGTATTAGAGACACTAACTAAAGACTGACTTATAAAATGATCTGGTTGACTGCTAAAATGTCCTTCATTCACAAATTGCCAAAATCTTCAGTGACTGCTGCAGCAATCATTATATAGAACATAGAGGCTGGTGAGTCCTGCTAGAGGACATCATGCTACTCCCCCCACTCATGCTCTCTCATTCTCAAATAAATAAATAAATAAAGTCTTTTAAAAAAATAAGTCAAAGCCTGCCCAACATATAATAAGACCTCAAGCATAATTACCTATTAATACGGAGGAACCATCTGTTTAAAAGAGAGGTGAAAGACCAATATCTTGAAAGAAAAATAAGCACATCATAGTATAACAAATGTGATTATTACACAAGAAAAAAATGTAACTATGTATGGTGATGGATGTTACCTAGACTTGTTATGGTGATCATTTCACAATATATACAAATATTGAATCATTATGTTGTACACCTGAAACTAATATAATTTTATATGTCAATTATACCTCAATAAAAAAGAGATACGATTATCCAATAAACATAATGAAAAAGTCTCATTCATAATAGTTGTTTTAAAAATAAATAAAAGCAACAATAAGGTTTAATTGTTCATGACTCCCATGTAAAAAGATTTATAAGACTGAGAACACCCCTTGCTGAAGCCACATAGTAACACACTGCTGGTGAGAGTGAAACTAAAGTCGCCTTTCTGGAAGATTACTGAAGGATATGTATCCAAAAATAAAATGTGTATATCATTTGGAAAAAGTCAAAGCCTTCTATCTCAGTAGGATTATTTGTATTTTGAGGGTGCTAATATGTCAGCCATGCATATTTCCCCTTTCATATTAATTGCCATGACTAAATGCATGGCTCAGATGATAATATTCAATTATTCAGATAAAAACTTAGAAAATAAAGGCTGCATCTTATGAACATGATATTTAATTTACCAACAATACTCCATGAGTTGCTGATAAAAGTGTGAGTAGAGCTGAATAAATAGGCAAACATGGTTCAAGGAAAGGCCATAGCCTCTTTTTATTCATAGACCGGTGGGATTTAATGGAGTATGAACCATTTTTGCACATTACTAAAGGCAGCCACCAGAGGATATTCGTTGTAAGATTTTTAGCAGAAGAAAACAGCTAAATGAAAATGTGCCATCACTGCTTCTAGCTTAAATGAGCACTTGCAATTTGGAGGTCATGAAACAATCATCCAGAAGAATAGTCCCCCATGATTTCCTATTTCTTATGATTCAAAGATAAATTCTCAGGTCTTTTTTCTTTGATGGGAGCAAGATCCAAAGTAGATTTATATTTTTCACCAAGCTTCAAAGAGGTGGAGGTATTGTGATTCAATCTATACGAAATTCGACTAGTTTAGTAAATATAAGTAGGTGAAATCAGTTGAGCCCAAACTCTTACCATAGTGATTCTGACTTTGCAATTTGAACTGAAAATAACTAGCCAGCTGCTAGTTTTTAACTTTTTTTCCCAACACATATTAGAGCACTGCCCTAATATTGCTTCTAATTCACTTTCAATTTCATAAAAATCAGATTTCTCAAATGGCTGAATGATCCAGATTAGAGATGTCCGTCCCCAGATATACTCAGGTCTCGGAAGAGGAAGAAATCTTCTGCAGTCACTGAGATGTATGTGGAATGAGAGTTAAAAACTTTAGAAAGTATTAACAAGGTTCTCTAAAAGGACAGAATAAGAACAAACTCTCAAGAGAGAGAATAAAAATCATACAAAAACAACAACAACCTCTGTACCACACTTTGCAGTTTACATAATTCTCAAGACATAATTTCTGCCTGTTCTTACAGCAACCTTGTGAAGTGCATATTAGGAAGCTTGTGCTACAGTCTAGATCACTGAGACACTTGGTAGGTATCTTGCCTGAGGCAACGGATGCGCCTGGAGGGAATGAGCCAATCCCAAGTACTTATTTCTCATTTACTCCCATTAGGTCCTGGGTTCTCATAAACCTCATGGTACAATGAGGATTTTACTGCTTATTATGCAAGGATGCTTCCCTTCTATCTCTTGTAGTGACGTCACAGTCCATGTAGAGCACTATGTTCTTGTACCAATTTGACTCAGGCTCTCTACTAAGATTTTAGCTCTCTGCTATCCTAGGAGAGGCTTCTTTATATTTTCATTACTCCCAGCTATTAAGATCCCATTGGATTCACTCCCAACCCTATTTTTAGCACCTCTACTGCCTCTAGCCTCTATACACTGTTCTGGCTAAGGGTTCTACTATTACCCTGGACTACTGTCCTATCTCCTCTCATTCATGGTTAGTACACTTAACTACTGACAACACAGATAAAGTGTGAGTTGCCCATATGCTCTCTTAGACATTTTCGTTTTATGGTCATCATCAAAAGATCCACACCTAAAACCAGGCACCAGCATTTGTCCCAGACTTGCCATTCCCCAGTTTATACAAAGGTTCTGTTTGCTTGTTGCTACAATTCCAGCTAGTTTTGCAGTTGAATAATAAAGAATTTAATATTTTTTGAATGCTGACAATGTACCAGGCATTATATTTTCTTCATGTGTTTTTCTCATTCCTTAAGAGCAGAATCCTATTACACAGGCATTAGTATTATCTCCATTGTATAGATGAGGGAACAAAGGCAAAAAGAGGCTTGATTTTCTTGCCAAAAGAGAACAGGTAAAACCAGGATTTCAACCCAGGCGTTAAGAGTTCAAAGTCTCATAAGCTTGTAAATTCTACAATATACTCCACAGAGTTGAAACTGCAATTTTGACAAAAGTTATCACCAGTGAAGCTGTTTTCCTAAGTGAAGAGCACTCACTTCCCCAACAATAATTAGAAATCTTAGACTGAATTTTGAATGAAACAGAGTCAAAAGCCTGGATCAGACAAAAAAACAAAACAAAACAAAACACATAACTGTGTACCATGGTTGATTGTCCTTCCCTTCTGGCCAGTTCAAAGCAAAAACCAAACTCAGCAGGATCTATCTGTTCTCATTTAGTTGTCTTGGCCTTGCACTCATCATGAGATTAGGAGTGACAGCAACATTATAGCACTGCTGGATTCATCTTCTACCTCCCTGCGCTAACCTACACCCTTCTTATCACTGCCTTCATATCCTCCAACATCAGCTCAAGTGTCACTGTCCCCATGAAGCCTTGCCCGAGCCCATGAGCCTGCCTAAATGCCTTTCCCAAATGTGACTATGACTCCCATATTTGAGCACAGTTTATTCCCCCTTGCTCTGAAATCATCAATGTGTGCTTCTCTGGCCTGAACTTGGGAGCTGATTAGAATATTGCTCTGCTTGAGAATGTCACAGCACATAGCATCTCACACTTTTAGGAACATAAACATTATAATGATGGATCTTAACTAGACTTATTATGGTGATCATTCTGCAATGTATACAGATATTGAATCATCATGTTGTACATCTGAAGCTAATTTGTTATGTACCACTTATATCTCAAAAATATATGCATTACAAAAAATTCCCTCAAACTTCTGTGTTTATGTAGTAGGGGATGAGGTAATTGTATTTATTTGGTATAATAACTTCTGTGAAACTAGAAATATAAAAGCCTGTAACTAATAAATTCGTAGTTATAATGATAGATTTTAATCATGGAAAAATCATACATCTTTTCCAATCCTCAATTTCTCATCTAAAATGTGATAATCCATGGGATTCTCAGAGGATTGAATGAATTCCTTGTAAAATTGTATAACATAATAACTGTTTACGTATTATTATTAAAACCAATGAGGTTATAATTTGCTTTTGAAAATGAAGCAAGGAGTGCTTTTTCTGGCTGTGGCTTGGCAAGGCAACAGTGGAAAAGATGAAGTAAATCACACTTTCTTCAATGTTTTCCTCTATTCGTTCTGAAACCAAGCCAAAATAAGCCAGAAGAATCATGGAGAAAAGAAGTAGGAAAGATGAAGGGGAAAAAATGACACAAAGGTCTCTGTTCTGTTAAAGTAAGTGGGTTTTCCTTATTCTTTAATAAATATTTTATGCTCTTATTTAAGTTTGATATAGTGCTATGGTTTCCTAATCTTAAGATGCAGTCTGAACACTCAAAGAATCTGATTTGCAATATTTCAAGTATATCTTTCCCCTTCTGTGACCATTAGCCACACATTTTGCAATGACTTACAAAGACAAGATGTTTCACAATCATTTTGATGTGTTGCCACTGCAACAGAATTTGAACTACCAGAGGGGATCTCAAATGTTCCCTGAGGCATAGAAGGCTTTTAAAGACAGAAGTTTTTCACAAACAAAAGAAGCTACTTATATAATAAATAACTATGATGAATTATGAGGGAACCAGAGGTTAGTAACCATATGAAATAACTTATTATCTATGAAATTGGCACTAACTTAAAATTCAATAATCTTTTTCTTCAAAAGATTTTATTTATTTATTCATGAGAGACAGAGAGAGAGAGAGAGAGAGAAGAGAGAGAGAGAGAGGCAGAGACATAGGCAGAGGGAGAAGCAGGCTCCATGTGGGAAGCCTGATGTAGGACTCAATCCTGGGACTCTGGGATCATGCCCTGAGCCGGGGGCAGCCGCTCAACCACTGAGCCACCCAGGCATCCCTAAGATTCAATAATCTTATCTCAAGTAGAGTCTATTCTAGTCAATTCATTTATCATGTAACAATTTTGACTTTCATTAGTTTAGGGCTATTTTTTCTCTTCTATCAAAATAAAATATAAAAACATGGTATAAGTTGGTTAATGCTGACTTCTTTCATCACCAACAATACGAGTTTCCCGTATAGACTATCAGAAAGAAATGCAATGGACATTCCAATGTCATTCTTCAAAGAAAGCAAGCTGAATCCCAAATAAGTAGGAGGCATGCCAGATATAATAGAGATTGGTCTGGATCCAGGTGCTCTGGATGAAACAGAGAAGACCCCTGTGGCTGCAGATTCAAGAATCAGCCAGAAAAAGTTCATTTCCCCACATGCAAAGGCAAAAATTATAATTTTCATACAACTAGAAAAGGGTACTCAAACTAGTGGCAAAGACTTCCCTGGATCAAAGACCAGCTGTATTTCTTTATAAACAACATCAGACCGTACAGAGACGACATTGATTTGCAGAACCTCATAGACTTCATCCAGAAATATGCGCAGTGCTGTGGGGCTTCTGGAACTGATGACTGGAACCTAAATATTTACTTTAATTACTCAGATTCCAACACAAATCCAGAGTGATGCGGGGTGCCATTCTCCTGCTGTACTAAAGATCCTGAAGAAAATGTCATCAATACTCAGTGCAGCTAGGATACCAGGCAAAAACTAGAAGTTGATCAGCAGATGGTCCTCTGCACAAAAGGCTGTGTGCCCCAGTTTGAAAAGTGGTTACAGGACGATTTAACCACTATAGCTGGTATTTTCATAGGCATTGCATTGCTACATATTTTGGGGGTATGCCCGGCACAGGATTTGGTTTGTGATAATGAAGCTGTCAGGACTAGCTGGGAGAACCCCTGCAATGCTGCTATAAGACACCAGATAGACCCCCTTGGTGATCCTCCAGGGTTCCTAACTGAATCCACACCATATGGACCCTAATCACAGAGGCATCCTGCAATCCCATCTAATGGAGCTGCCAAGACCTTGATTTGGGGGGCACAACTCAGAAACTTCTCACAGACAGTATTAAAAAGATAATTAAAAGATAAAAAGATAACCAGTGTGCAAAAAAAACCCCACAGAACCCATTTGGTTCTGCGAGAGGTAGAAAAATCAGAATTAAACATGATATCACACAGAAAATCTACAATGATAGGACACAGTCTGTCCCAAGGCAGTTGGGAAGGGGACAGGAGAGATCAACTTTGCATTAGGAATGGCCTAACATCCTGCTAGTCCAGAGCCCTGGCTTCTCTCTCACAATGAGCTCACCAAATTAAAGAATTTACCAAAAAAAAAAAAAAAATCAAAAATAAGATCCTACCCAAGCTACAAGCAGTATTTGATACATCTCTACCCATTGATCCAGAAGGGAACTTCCTCCTTGAAACAATATCTTCACTTGACTTATCGGATAGTATCTTCTAGTGACTTCCTTTATCACTGGTTGCCCTTAGTTTTCTTGGTTGTAGTGTTCAAGAGTTGAATCTGTAGACATCTTTTCAACTCGTGACATTCCCTACATTCTATTTTCCATTCTTAAAAGGCTTTAAATACTACATATGTGCTGATGAATTCCAAATTTACATTTTCAGCTCACATTTTTTCACTATAGTTCATATTTAACATGTTTAACACATTAAACTTCATATATAACATGTCCAAAAGCAAATTATTTTTTTCTCTTGAAACAGCTTCTTCTCTCAGTGGAAGCACCAAACTTTTCTTGGCTCAGGACAAAAACCTAAGCATCACTCTGACTTATATCTTTCCTCCATACTCCACATACAATCCATAAAGTCCTAATAACTCCACTTTTTAAATATATTCAAAATGTAACAACTTCATGTCTTTTAACCACTTCCACCCAGGTCCAAGCCACCATTATGTTTCAACTGGATCATGACCATGGATAGTTCTGCTTCTCTTTTCCCTGACCTTCATTCTCAAAATAGAGCCAGAGGCATGAAGTAGAACTCTTCTACTTGAAGTTCTGATAACATGTGAAAAACTACAGTCTTTTCAGCAGTCTAACAGACTGTGTGTAACCCAGGACCCTGCTAGTTCTCTGATCATTTCCCACTTCTCTCCCTTTTGCTCATTTTACTCCAACTACATTAAATTCCTTGCTGTTCTTTGAACCCATTCAGCAGTTACTGTAGTTCCCTCTGCAGGGAATGATTTAATCTCAGATATCCACAGAGGTTCTCTCTTCACTGTCTTTAGATCATTCCTTAAATATCACCATATCATAGAGACTTCTGCACACTGCCTTAGAACAGCATTCCACATTCATTTTTTTGCCTATTTATCCTGTAATATGCCCTAACACTTTTCATCACCTATCATATTATGTATCTATTTTTTCTCCCCTGCCACCCCATTCCTAAAATGTAAGGTCCTCGAGGCAAGAAAAGCATGTTTTTTTTCTGTCATATTCCATGTGTCTGGAATAGTATGTCACATATGCTAGATTCTCAAAATAATGCTTAGTAACAAATGCAAGAAAACACAATAAACAAAATTATTTTAAATGAATATGTCAAAATAAAGAATTATATGTAAGGTCAAGCTTCAGTGAAGCTTAAATAGAAGCTAGTTTTATGGATAAGTTAATGTACCGGGTATCTGACTGAGCTGACTTTGAAGTGGGAAGAAATAATATAAGGACAAGCCAAGTTAGCATTCATTCTGCAATGTCAATGAATTAACATACATGCAGTATTAGAGATATTCTCTTATATCTTATACAAATGGATGGCAGTAATATGAATCATTAGGTAGCAGCTCATCATTCTGCAGTTACAAAAAACATTCATTTAGAACTCAGAGCAATGGAAGGTTATAATAACAAAATGGCTTATATTTTAAATTCTCTCAATTAAAACAAAATGATGAATTTCAAACACGGGAAAAATTCCATACATTCTGATTTACATGATAGAGAAGTAAAAACAGCCACTTATATCCAAAGCAATATTTTAAGTGGCAATACTTTAGTAGGAATATTTAAGTAATTGATCTAAATTTAGATGGATATTTGTCCTGTCAATTGATTGATTAAATAGCTAATTAAAGAATTATTACCTGAACTTTAACTATGTGTCTTGCACCAAAAATGGAAAGGCATAAAAATAGGGGTGTCTGGCTGGCTCAGTTGGTAGAGCATGCAGCTCTTGATCTCAGAGTCATGAGTTCGAGCCCTAGGTTGGGCTTAGAGTTTACTTAAAAAAAATAGTCAACTAATGTTTAACAAAGAAACAAATGCCACAGAATACAGCAAAGATCCTTTACAACAAATTGTAGTGAAACAACTGGGTATCCTCTTGCAAAAAAAACAAAAACTTTAGACACAGACCTTAAACCCTTCACAAAAATTAACTCAAAATGGAACCCTGACCAAAATGTAAAATGCAAAACCATAAGACTCCTAGAAGATAACTTAGAAGAAACTCTAGATAACCTTGGGATTGGTGACTGCTTTTTAATATGACACCAAAAACATGATCTATGAGAGAAAGAATTAATAAGCTGGACTTCATTAAAATTAAAAACTTCTGCTCTGTGAAAGACACTGTCAGGAGATTGAAAAGACAGGCCACATACTGGGGAAGATCTGCTATCCAAAATACACCAAAGACTCTTAAACCTGAATAATAAGAAAACAAACAATCCAAATAAAAAATGGGCCAGAGACTTCAACAGATAGATCACAAAGAAGATATATAGATGGCAATTACGCGTATGAAAAGATGTTCCTTGTCATAGTCATTAGGGAAATGCAAACTAAAAAACAAGATATGACTACACACCTGTAAGAACGGTGAAAATCCAGAACAGAACACTGATGCTACTAAATGCTGGCTAGGATTTGGAGCAACAGAAATTCTTACTCATTGCTGTTGGGAATGCATAATGGTACAGCCATTTCAGAAGATAGTTTGGTTATTTCAACAAAATTAAATATTTTCTTATCATACAACCCAGTAGTGATGTTCCTTTGTATTTACCTGGAGGAATTGAAAACTTATGCTTACAAAAAGTTGCACACAGATGTTTAAAGAAGCTTCATTCATAATTGCAAAAACTTAGAATCAACCAAGTCCCTCAGTAGATGAATGGATAAACATTCAGACAATGGAATATTATTCAGCACTAAAAAGAAAGGAGTTACCAAACCATGAAAAGGCATCAAGGAAACTTAGATGCATATTACCAAGTGGAAAAAAAGATAATCTGAAAAGATTACATACTAAGTGATTCCAACTATATGACATTTGGGAAAAGGCAAAACTATGGAGACACTAAAAAAGATCAGAGGTTTCCAGTGGCTAAAAAGGATGAAGGGATGGTTAGGTAGGTGGAGCAAATGATTTTAGTTTCACAAGATAGTGACACTATTTTGTATGATATATAAAGGTAGGTACATGTCATTATACATTTGTCCAAACTCATAAAATTTACAATACCAGGAGTGAATCCTGATGTAAACTATGGTTTTGGGCGAGAAGAAGAAGAAGGAGGAGGAGGAGGAGGAGGGGAAGGAGAAAAAGGTGGAAGAGAGAAAAGGAGAAGGAAGGAGGGAAGGGGGAGGAGGAGGAGGGAAAGGAGAAGGGAGAGAACGGGAGGAGAATAAGTGAAAGAAGAGAAAGAAGGAGAAGATGAGGAGAAGGAAGAGAAAGGCATGGGTGAAGCTTTGTGCTTTCATCTGGGCTATATGAAGAAGAGACTTGAATGCAATGACATTTTAATTCTGTACTGAATGTTATGGTCATCCATTCAAGTTGAATAAAGTATTGCACAAAACATAGGTATGTTTAACACTACAAACTAAATGTCCTGAATGCTTTAAGGTCCAACTTAATAGTGATTCACTCGAATGAGAGCGCACATGAAATTGACATAGGTTGTACAGTAAATATCATTCTCAGGATGAAAAGACATGAAGCATGAAGCTGTGATGAAAACACAAGAAATTAAAAAAAAATCTTAAAAAAAAATAAAAAATAAATAAAAAATTAAAAAAAAATCTTTGAGTAATAAAAAAGGAGGAAGCATGCTCTAACCTTCCAGAGAAGATACATCTAACCTAGTTGAAGTGTCAGTGAAGTATTACAGCGGAATATTAAGAGATAAGTAAGTGTTATCCATATGAAAAGGGTAAATTAGGGAGAGAAAGCATAATATTCAAAGCATGAAGGGTGAGGAATAGTAAGGGATTTGACAGAGTCACCACCATGGAGGAGTTTTTACACCATGCCAATACATTTGAGTTTATCTTGGAGGTACTAGCAAAATCGATTATGCTATAGTGGTTGAAGTCATAGGGAAAAATATGAAAATTATGATTAATTTTGCCGTAATAAAAATTATCTTTGGAATGATATTATATACCTTGAACAGATTAGGAGAAAGGAAATACAAGTATTGAAGGTATTTATGCTTTATACTCACTCACAAACATACCACCCACCAGATAACCATCTCTAAGTTTATTTGTTAAGAATACCAAAGGAAGGCTCCTACACATTAACGTATTTTATATATAATATATTGCTATATATGGATTAACATTTACATATCAAGGTGAGGTGGGAAATTTTGTCTGAGATTAGAAAATAAGGGCCACATTTGTGGCTCAGTAATTAAAAAGGGCAGTGAATGATATTAACCATGCATAAATGGGAATTAGGATTTAATTGAGAAGTCACAATAATAGGGGTACACTCACCATCTAAACATGTTTCCTTCTTCCTTGTTATTTTAATAAGACATTTAGCTTATTAGCATGGACTTAGTTGTTTCAAGGCCTCAGTCATTGACAAAAATAAATAACTGTCCTCTTTGTAATCATTAGCAAAAGTGTAGTGGGAAAAATATGGGAATCATTTAATGAGCTTGGACTAGAAATCTGAAATGTTCTGTATTTCCAAAGCTAAATTTATCTAATTATAAAAGGTAATTCCCCTTGAAGTTTAGAATATAAATATATTAGGCAACAGCCTGACTTATACAAACTCCTAACATCTTGAAATTTGTCCCCAATATTTCATACATTCTTCTAAAACAATATCCAGCAAGGAATCTATACTACCTGAAATAATTTTTATGTGAACCTATTTTTCTAAAGAAGCATCTATTTTGATGAATCCCTTAAAGACCATAATACATAAAATGTAAAAATGTTTCAACAGACTGTAAAGTGATATAAAAACAGATTTTGAAAAGTTATGACTTTTTCCTTCATGGTTTTGGAAGTCCTAGTGAGACTGCCTCTAATTACATAAAATGACACATATTTGCCTTTTCTTAATTTGAATCTCTATTAAATTTTACCTAAAAACAAGACATAGCATAGGGTTTTTGGTCTTAAACAGATTTTTCTAATATATTAGTAAACACAAGTATACCTCAAGCTGAGCATAGAAGGAGCTATTTGGTAAGAAAACCAAATTTACAAGTTTCATATTAATAGGCCTGCACCCTGTTTATAAGTTTACTGTTGAGACATTGAATTTAAGTCAGAATATGCACATTATCAATCTCCTGTGTCTTATTTACAAAATGACTCTATAACCACTTTCATTTACTCTTTAATTCAGAAAAGTGGACCAAACTGTATAATTTAAGTGTTGCATAAATCGGTAACAGTGGAAATCACCCAATCCCAGATTATTATGGCAACATGTGTTCCCATGTAAAGCACCTTATGCCAAAAGTCAGTCATTAATATTTCAGAAATTCAAGAAGACAGCTGGAATAGCACAGGGACCGACTCACAATAGCAGAGTGCAACCTAGAGAGCAAGCTATCAAAGACAGACTACTATTAATGCAGATAAACTAAATGCAACCTGCTAAAGAACAACTTCTATTCTTGATTGATACAGAACATTATCAGCAATGTTGCTGTATTCATATTGTTCCAGGAGGTTTCACAGAGATTGATGGGATGTTGGATACCTATAATTCTGCCAAAACGAGATTAGTACTCCTAGGTGCAGAAATAAACATCTTCTTCAGATCCAGGGAAATTTCTCAGTAACAGCAACTAATTTAGAATATATGCCTCCTACATTTCTTGAATGAAAGAGAAAGGAGTTCTAAAGATTAGGAAAACAAAGGATGAAAAGTTACAAGAATAAGGAGGATGTCTCTGACTATAATTTCCATGTTTTAATGAAATATTCCATCTATAAAGCAGCACCATGACAACAGGCTCAAATAAAAAATAAGGGAATAATAACAGGCCTACCTCTCTTTTGCACAGAATCTTCTTGGAATGTTTTTTTCCAATCAATTAATCTTTCTTCCTTCATAATTCATGGACATAAACCTATGGGGAAAACAGCAAACAAAAATGCCTTGTCCAAGTGGCCCCTTCAATAGAGAACTTCCAAGTACACTTTTATCCTGATGAGCCACATGCAGTTGAGTCAGAGTTTCCATGATTGTTATATTTTTACTATGAAACTCTCAGTAACTGAGATTATTTTTTTAAAAATACTAATCAACCAACCAATTATAAAGAAAATGGAAGACATGCATTAAAACAAACATAATTTTTAAAAAACTCATTTAAAAACAGTAATTGTAAAGTGTAAAATAGATTTAAAGTCCCTCTTCCCATAATGTTTGGAAAGTATATTCTATAACTAAATGTATAATTCAATTATTTTCATAAAATATATTTTGCATATATGCTATGGCATAGTAGAGAACGTACAAAGGGCAGCTAAACGGACACATTCCTTCCAACAGTGCATTTATTAGCATAAACACGTATGTGAAAACCACGGGAAAATAGCAAAGATTTGTTTTAACATTGGAGTGAGTGGTTTTGTGAAGTCAGAAAAAACTAAGTGCATTGTGAGTTACAAGTTCAGGCAAGGTGAAAGGCAATAAAGTTATTTTCAAGATCCAAGGAAATCTATAACACATGAAGATTACTTTTTCACAAGGTGAATAATTTTTGTTTGGTTTTTATAATTTCTCTAACACTTCAGAGGATGTGTGGGTCCATATTCCCTCACCGACATTCTGATTTAGACAAGTTACAATTTTGAGTCCTTTCATAGGAACACACATGCAGAGGAAATGCCTAAAGCCCTGTTTGAATATATTCATTTTATTTCAATCTGTAATATCACCAAAAGGTTAATTCGAAAAGTGACTTCATTTTAATTGCTTCCGATACTAGGCCAACTAAATATTTTGGAGAGGTTTTCTTAGAACACTATTTATGTGTTCTAATTTATGAAAAATCTCAATTTAAAAATCCTCAAAGGCCAAAACTCAAACATCTCTATTGTTTTTCTCTGCTCTTTTTTGTTATACTTATTATAGTTAAACTTATTTAAAAATAGCATTAATTTATAAAAATGTCAAACAATATAGGTATGTTAAGTAAAACTTAAAATTCTTGTTTCACTATCCTCCAATATATTCTCTTTCGTTTATCAGAGGTAATGTTTGAACAATCATCCAGGTCTTTTTTCTATGCAGCTGCACATTTTTATACATACAGTCATCTGGATTTTTTAAAATAAAGATGAAATCATACTGTAGATAATTTTTGCAAAATTTTAAGAAATTCCCTCGTGGAACAAAAAATCATGACTGTATTTCCACACTATAATGAATCTACCTTATTCTTTTTAATCTACCTAATTCTATTGTACAGATGTACTATTGTTAAACCAAACATTTTCTGGAAATGGGTGTCTGTGTTGCTTTTGAATATTCCTCTTAAAATGTTACTCTGAATATTTTTATACAGAACTAGCTGGGCACAGGTACAAGAATTTCTATAATTAGAACACTTTGAAAAGAACTTTTAAGGCAGGTTATGTGCATTTAAAATTTTGATAGTTCTTCATGAATAGATCTTAAAAAAGGATTCATCAGTTTATATTCCTATCAGAAGTGTATAGAGATATATATTTCCACTCATGTCTAATACTAGATAGCACCAATCCTTTCTTTTCTATATATGTAAGAAATGGTATTCATTAATGTGAAACAATTTGCCCTTCACTAATTTTCAGTGAATCTGAACTTTTTTCAGGTATTTATTGATCATTTGTGTAACCTCTGACATAATTAGATTCCACCAATTATCTACATTCTCCCCACTTCTCTCTTAAGCTGTCTGGGAAATTTATATCAGTTTCCAAAAGCTATGTATATATTTCACATATATTTGCATTATAGGTAATATTTTATTTGGTAACTATTTCACAGGTATTTATTGTCAACTTGTATCTAATATTGCACCTTTTATATTTCACTGTGCTGATGTGAAAATCTCTGTTGCCAAATCCACCAAACCTTTTCTGTACAGAGCCAAAACTGAAGCAGAAAGCCTATTATGTATCCCAATCTAGACTTTTATAATTTTTCACATTTAAGTTAGAACATCTTCAATTTTTGGTATGGTATTACCCAGGGCTTGATATTATTTTGACCCAAATAGATAACTAACTTTTCCAAAAAGCATTAATTTAATAGTTTAAGGTTTCTCTTCTTGGCCCTTTTAAATATTTCAATTTTCTTTAGTCTGCTCTGAGCCAATCTTAATAATGTGCTTACATTTCCTCCTTAATTGCACTCACACTTACTTGTGCCCTAATTTATTTCCCAATCTACAAAATCAAGAGTTTCTCTGCAATTAAGTAATATTTGTGTGAAGAAAAGACAGGCAGACACAGATATATAATCCACTGTTTTCAATTCAATCCCTGGGATAAAATGTCAGGGAGTTTACATGGCCATAAAACCAGATGTCTGTTTACACCCAATTACATAAATGCTAGATATATGAAATAATATAAAATATGCTCAGTCACTATTGCTCTACAGACCAACTCTGAAAATAGCTATTGATATTTTCCCAAAAGTCAAAGTTAATATTTGTAACTACAGATCTTTAAACAACAAATTTTAAAAGGAAATGGGGAAAGCAAGCCAGCAATCAATTCAATATGCTTGTACATCCTACCGCTGTGCGGAGACATTCATCATTCTGCAGTGAATAAACTCCTCATCCTGCTTCTACCAGGGGGCATTACTGGGCCCCAACAGTGAACATTAAAGGAAAGGCGAATTGCAAGCTAGAGAATTAACAAGAGGAAATGAGAGAGAAGAAAAACATTGTTCTAATCATTCTTTGGGTCCTTATAATTATGAAGTTAAATCATTCCTTGAGGGTTATTATGGTGATAGCCGTATAATACAGAGGGGGTTGGCAGATTGGGATGAGATATGTTGTTTCTGAGCTCATATAAAAAGTAAATTTAGAAAGAAGTAGCAAGAAAGTGAGTTCTTTCGCAGAGAAACATCATTTTGATTTTAGTCTAGCAATTCAACTGTTGATTATTAAGAGAAAAGTGAGAACTAGAAGCTTTCACTTTTGATCAGATGGAATGTCGCTTTATTGAGTATTGAAAGGGATAAGCTTTTGTCAGAAATATTTCTTTGTTGTACAAAGATTTTATTGTAGTGAACTTGTATACATATTCAAAGAAAATGTAAAATTCAGAAATTTATTTTTCTAAATGAATGAAGGAAATTAAAATGGCAAAAAAAAAAAAACACTCAAGAAATGTATAGGAGTGAACATATTATTGCCTTGGTTATTGTTAATGGAATTGGACCCTTGTAGATGTATTATCCAAATATTTACTATTATTATTGTTATAATTACTAAAATGAAATGCCTTTGGCATCATTCTTTATACTTAGAGTGACTTAATCTCATTCTCAAATCCTGCAATCACCGTTTCTAAGACTCAGTAACTAGTTGAAAGAGAAGTTTAAGATAAACTTAAAAATAAGTTTAAGATATCATTTAAATTGTCAGCATCCCATTCTTTAAACCCATTTGCATATATAAATATCAACATCTGTATTTTTAAAATAGTTTATTGAGGCAAAATTCACATAATGCAAAATCAATCTATCATTGTAGAGTGAACAATTCAGTAGCATTTAGTTCATTCACAATGTTATACAATTACTACCTCTGTCTAGTTCCAAAGCATTTCCATCATTGCAAAATACAACCTCTCATCTGCAAAGTAGTTTCACCTCATTTCCACTTTCCCCTAGTCTGTGGCAACCACCAATCTGTATTCTGTCTCTATGGATTCATCTATTCTGGATATTTCATATAAATAGAATCATATAATATGGGACCTTTTGTTCCTTTTATTTTGGAGGTTCATCTACATTGTGGCATATATTAGTGCTTCTTGTGTTGGAATAATACTCCATTGTTTGTATGGAACACATTTTGTTTATCCACTCTTCTGTTGATGGACATTAGAATTGTTTCTAACTTTTAGCTCTTGTGAATAGTTCTGATATGAACCTGTATGTACAGGTACTAGTTTAGTGCCTGTTTTCAGGGGGTTTTGGAATATATGTAGGAATGGAATGCAAAGTTATATGGTAATCCTATGTTAATTTTTTAAGAAACCACAAAACTGTTTTACACAGAGCTAAACCATTCCCACTGGCACACGAGGGTTCCAATTCTTCCACATCCTCATCAACCTGTTATTTTCCATTTTATTTTGCTGCTGCTGTTGCATTTCTGGTGTTTTTTTTTAAAGTAACCTAAATCTTAATAGACATGAAATGGTACCTCATTCTAATTTTGCTTTGCAATTCTCTACTAATGATGTTGACCATATTTTCATGTGGTTTTTGGCCATTTGTATATCTTTGAAGAAATGTCTATTCAACATTTGTATTCTTAAGCCTCATGAAATGGAAAATAAATACTTTAAATTTAGTTTCTGTGCTATAATTTTTCTAACTACCTATTCTATTCTTTGCATTCTTTCATGCCAGGAGCAAAAGAAAAAAAAGGGGGGGGGGAGAAAAACAAAAAAGGAAAAAAAGCTCTTGCTATTTTATTTTCCATGATCTTTTACTTCAATTCAGAAGATGTAGGCAAAATGTCTCAGAAACACATAATTAGGAAAGCTAGATGTGCCTCACATATTGAGAAAGCACTCAACTAATTCTTTGGAGGCTAATCAGGAAATTGTGTGCCCTATAAAAGGTTTTACCCTTTATGCCCATGTGAAATGAAGATATAATTAAAGAAATTTAAGTCATATATGAATGGTAACAACAGCTGAGTGACAACTAATGTGGCATAAATTAGCAAGTGGTCTTTTCTTTTCATTGAAATTTAGTTTCCCTATGGCAAGTCTCACTTCACAGTCAGAGCAGAACATCAGAAAAAAAAAAAAAAAACTCTGCTGAAGTCTACTTCCATATAACCCTAGAAAGTCAATACCATTCAGATACTTGGAGATGTTCCTCTGCCATTAATGAAGTGAATATCTTAAACATACATTAAGTCACATCATGGACCCCAAATACCTGTCAATCTACCGAGGGTAAATTCTTCCTTATGTTTCTCTTCCCCTCAAATATTATTTCTATTATCTAGAAACATTTTGGCTCCCAAGTTGACTTACTGACTCTTCATAGAAAACAATCATGGTTGAGTTTTTTTTTTTTTTTTAAGAGTTATTTATTTACTTGGCGAGGGGTGGACCAAGACGGAATCCCAAGAAAACTGCCCACTGAGCAGGAAGCCCAACTTGAGGCTCAATTCCACAACTCTGATATTATAACCTGAGCTGAAATCAAGAGTTATATGCTTTTTGGACTGAGCCATCCAGATGCCCCACAGTCATGATCAGTTTTGAACATAACCTCTAATTGAACCGTTTTTATTTTTCTTAATTATAAGTTCACTTGTACTTACAGGCCTAAATAACAGAGGGTTTCAAGGTTTCATTTTATTCATTTATTTATTCACTCAAGTGTTTGAAAGTGTCATATAGAGGATGGGAACCATCCTAAATATTGAAGATTAAAATGATTATCCTACCCTTTACAAAGCTTACAGTCTAATCCAATATACAACACGAAATATGCAGTCATGATATGGTACATTAGTGCTAAGATCATAATAAACTCAAGGTGTTATAAAAGAAGAGGAAAACAACCCAGATAGGACTCATGAAAGTTTTCCAAAAGGAGGGGGAACTTGAGCTAAATCTTACAGAACAGGTAAAAATGGAAGTACAACTGCAGTTCTCACTGTGATTATGATGTCTTTGTTGCCCAAGAATATTGACATTCTCTCTCTCATTGGCTACCACAATGCAGAACGTTTTATTGCAGCTCCTGTCCTGTGTCCTGAAACTCTAATTGATGGCAGCCATAGCATCACAGTTTCACCCAAGCATACAGGGTGATAAAATCTGAACACCGTCTCTAGGGTTACAGTTTTTACTCTCACCAAATTCAAATTCATCAATTGATTGAGTGGAAGCTTCAAGGATACATAGACTGCTACCACAATTAACACACATATTAAAAAAAGTATTTAGACACTGATAACGCACTATTAATGAATGTAAAATTAAGACTGCTGACCTCTAAAGAAGTTATATATTTTGATAAAATCTATCACAAAGAGCAATTTCTTATGGATAAATTTTAAATTTGTAAAACAAATCAGTATTATCATAAATGCTTAATTATTTGATTCTAATCTTAATACTTACTATTTGAAATAAAAATACAATATTTTGGATGTATAAACTATATGTTTTTTCAAGAAATTATGTATTACCATTAATTTTTTTCCTAAATTTGATCACTATTGTGTCTGAAATCTTTCAAGAAAGTTTTGATTTTTCTAAATGTTATCTTCTAGATAGTAGTTGACCTGGGTACAATCAATTTGGATGACATATCCATACATCTACTCTGTGGGGAAGCACTTCATTCTCTTAAGAGAATAATGGATATTTATCTGCCTGCTTAAAAATCTTAGTACTAACACACATAAAATTATAGCATCTCTTTCTTTCACTCATTTTTGCAAAATCTAATTGTAACTATTAGCCTTCAGAATAAATAATAATTTGTTTCTACATCATTATTTTCCAAAAACATTAACTAATACTTATAACTAGGCTTGGGGAATTCATGTATATTTGTGTTTTCTATTACTTCAAATTAATGCCATAAATTTATACCTATTACTTGCCTTGCAGCACTTTCAGTGATGATATTTGTTATTTATTCAGAGAAAAGCCCCAGAGGCTTCCCTAATCACTATCAAAGTACTCCATGTAATAAATTCAGTCAGAAGAGACAACTTCCTTGAGAGAAAGATTAACTCCACCCAGAAAATTGAAGTAAACTTACAACAGTTTATAAGCTCACGTGGTTTACTTTACATCACTGCCTAAGACAATCATAAATGACAAATGAAGAATAAAAGTCTTGAGATAGATGATGAGAGAAAATAAAGGTAATAGAACTTATAAGAAATATATGTCTAAAGTGAATATTTTTTTCTCATCTTGTTTAGAAACAAAAGATAGTCAATGGATTATTTATGGTCTATAGAATGTATACTGGAAGCATTAGGGAGGAATATAATGCTATTTTACAAAAACTGATATTTTACTCAGCAATAAAGGGAAAAACAGCATCTGCCTAATAGTGTTTTTTGTGGCCATTTAATGATATCATATGGATAAGCCATTTGTACAAAGGTGTTCACATAGTAAGAGTTCAATAATTGATAAATTATAATAATCACTAAAATAATCAATAAATAATTCTTAATTGAGTAACTAAACCATAATTTTCATAGGAAATGCAGTACATATTACCTACAGAAAACAAAAAGTAGAAATAAGAAGAAAATAAGAGAACTCAGTTGAAATGAAGGGGAAGAAGGAGAAGTAGTTATGACCATGAGAAACGAAATTAATCCCTTCAGAAAGCTTGAATAAACTTCTGGACATGTAAAAGCACTGAGATGAAGGAAAGAAAAGGCTAGTTCTCTTGTAATATGTAGGATTAAGGACAAAACAATTAAATTTAAATATTAAAGAAAACTGTGTGCTGGAACTTCTCCAGTAGACTCGTGGATTCCTGCATAGGTATTCTTATCTGTGGCTGCTTGTTGAAATTGATACTTCAGGGAGAGATAATGGTAGAAAACTCCTATATCACTGTCTTGATCACAGGAGACATAGTTTAGATTGAAGATACAAATAGACTGAATATAGAGGTTAGAAAATAGTACATCATTTAAACAAAAACTGGAAGAGAGCTGGAACGCGTAGACCAGAATGAAACAAAATAGACTTACAACAAAAAGTTACTCGAAATAAAAAACAGGGCATATTATAATGAAAAAATCTTTTATCCATGAGAAATATATAAAAATTATATTACATATGCACCCAATAAAAATCATATATATCTTGATATGTTCTATATCAATAAAGGACAAAACCCACATGATCTTTTCAATAGATACAGAGAAAATATTTGACAGATGCAATCTCACTTTGTGATAAAAATATTTGACAAACTGGTAACAGATGGGGACTTCTTCAGTATGATGAAGGACATCTACAAAATCCACAACTAAGATAACACTTTATGGCAAAAGACTGAATGCATTCCCTCTAAGATCAGAGACAAGGCAAGGATATCTGCTCTCACTGCTTCTACTCAACATTGTACTAAAGGTTCTAGCCAGAGCAATTAGTCAAAGAAAATGAAATAAAAATCATCCAGACTGGAGAGGGAAAATAAAGTTATTTTCATTTCCAGATGACATGATTTGGTATCTAAAAAATCATGCTAAAACATGAATGAATCTTGAAAATGTTATGCTAATGAAAGAAGCCAGTCACAGAAGATCATATAAAGTGTGATTCCATATAGGTGAAATTTCCAGAATAGGGAAATAACTAGAGGTTCTGATTGTCTAGAACTTAGAGAGGAGGTGCTTTGGAGGAAAATGGGAAATGACTTCTGAAAGGTGCAGGATTTATTTTTGTGGTGGTGGGAGTGAAAATGTTCTAAATTTCACTAATACTGGTAGTTGCAAAGTTCTGTGAATATAGTTAGACCATCAAATTGCATACTTTAAGTAGGTGTATTGTATGGTATGTAAATTATATCTCAATTAAAGCTTTTACATATAGACTTTTTAAAAGAGTGAGTTAGGAGACACTATTGAGGAAGCTTGGCTATAGATTTTTCCATGTTATATTTCTCCTGGAACGAGTTAAGTCCAGTAAAAATACCAACTGTTACATATCATTACAACAATAAAGCAAACCAAAGGAAAGCATGTAATTTATTTTTATTATTTTATTAAACAAAAAGTCTGTATCTGGCAAATAATTTGCATCATGTTCCAAGTTAGAAATAATGAAATCACAAAAAAAGATCAATAGACCCCCAGAATTATGAGCGAGAATGAAAAGGACTACGTTCATCTTTCAAGAAGAGTTAAGATCTAACCTCTTCCCTTGGATAACAAAAACTGGGGTAGGTATCACTGAATTCCATGAATTCTTGAATGGCACAACTAGAGTGAACATACACCTATGTATGTCTCATGTTAATACAAAGGGACTAACTTGTAAATAAATCTAGTAATCTAAATATGATGACATATCCTGAAATTAGAAATGGACAATATTCATTAACCCTCTGAAAATTAATAAAGGAAAAGATCATTTTAAGAGGAGCTGGGAGGCCAGAAGGGGGAGCTCTCACTCTGTACCACTCCACATTGATCACAGAAAGAGTTGGCAATTACAGACCCTAGCAGAAGAATCCTTAGCAGGGAAGAATCATCTATTTACAGATCCCAACAGAAAAAGATACAGATTGTATCTCCTATAAGAAATCAACTACCCCAGCAAATCAGCCAATGAGCAGCTGTCATCACCTCAAATTCTTGCTTCTTCTCCAATGGACTTTCATTCAAAACAATGTCTCCCAAATTCCTCCTTCTTCATAAAATAATATTCCTCTCCATTGTTGGACTTGCCTATGGTTTTGCCATAGCTTGTGTGTCCCAAATCTGGTTCTCTGCTACTCCTGAATAAATCTATTTTTCTGGCAAAATAACTTGCTGATTTACTTTTAATGTTACCCACCCAAAATATGATAGCGGTAGAAAAATAATCTCATTCAAAAAGAGTTAAGAGCAAATTAAGAACTGTAAGCCCTCAGCCAACTTGTGAGAACTCAGTGAGTGATCTCTAGAGTTTATTTCAGGGTGGCAACAAGCTCTTCCCTGTTGACAAAAGCCAGTTGGATAAGCCAACTTTCAGATTCAGGAAGGCAATTCTGATTTTCAAGTGGATAAATCAAATAGGCCATTAGAGATACAGGTCTGGGGTTAAAGAACAGTTCTAGGCTGAAAGTATACATCTCACAGGCAACAAAGTGTCAGTGGGACATGAATGAGATTACCAAAGAAGTGTATATAAATATATCAGTATAGTGGATATAGAGTAAATAGATGTAGGTAGTATAAATGGCAAGTAATATGATGTAGTAAAAGGATATATTTGAGGGGGTATTTCTTATTCCTGAGTTCATCAGGAATCAAGTCAGTTTCAAGCCCAGGAGTGGTCAGTGACAATTTACTAGGTGGAAAATTGAAGGAGAGGCATTATAATAAAAAATAACATCAAAGCAAAGACTCTGAGAGATTAAGAGTTAACTAATGCAAGATTAATACCTTGCAGGCTCTCCTCTTCCTAAGAAATTGTCACACACAAGTTTTCCCAGCAATTGGCTCTAGCCCAGTAACTAAGGCAGTCTGTTCTGGTCAACTACAAGTCTTACACTACACCTGAATTGCCAAGAGTGGGTCTCTCTACTTCCCTGACACTGCATCTTGATATGAAAAAAATCCTAATTCCGGTTTCTAATGGCACACAGGTGAAACTATTAGTCTTGAACCCCACGCCTAGCATTAATGTTAGGGGACATCTAAAATATATCTAAGTAGATGAAGCAAAACTAAGACTAGGTTTCCTTTGGGAGGAAAAAGGCACATGAGGTTATGAAGAGATATATATTGCACTGTACACTTTGGGGCACATTTTAAGATTTTGCACACTATGGATGTATCATCCAGAAAGTTTTTTTTTCTAAAAGTGGATAATAGTTTCCATGTCTCTAACAATAAAAAGCAATCGCTACCACCTTATATTAAGATAAAGCAATTTTCTCATGAAGTAAGAATAACTTGAAATATCAGTTTGTTCACTAATTAAGTACAGAGCTCTTGGTATACATTATTAATCTGCTCTTCTCCAACACCCAACTACTAATTCCCTTAGATACTCTCTCAAGTAACTTTATCCATTTTTTCTTATCATTATAAAACCACAGTTTAAATCTTCTTAGATGAATTTGGAAACCTTGTGCCTGATTTGAAAAATGAAACCTTATTTGTTATTAGGTTAATATCATCTTTGCCGAGACTGATTTTGTGCTTGTTTTGGAAGCCCTGCACCTTTCAAAAATATAAATGAAGTAAGCAATTCTTTTCATGTTTCATATTACTTGTTCTTTTCTCTTTACAGGATTTCCTAATAATTTATTTCAATAATCTGCACACTGCTTTGATCCAATGTTGTAGTTTGAAAAACTCATTTTTCAAATTAGTCATAGGAAATCATATTATTCATTATTTTTAATCACACTTCCTCTATCCCTAGATGTATAATAAGTTCATTTTTCCTTTTCTAAAGTTCAGAAAATAAAGATTCTTTTTGTGTCAATATATAATTAACAGTCAATATTAATAATTCTGAAAGGTACATAGGTCTTGAGGTTTATAAATATTGGGCCTCCACTCTCTTGGCCAACCAATAGAGTGAACCCTATAGATGAGAGAGAGAGAGAGACTCCCAAATGTAAAAAATTAATGCCATATTATTCGGCCCTTGGTATTTCAGTAGGTCTGGATGTGTATCAAGGTGTAAGGGAGACAAGAATGTGTTGCTTTACTAGACAAGCAACATCACTGGTGAGAGCAACCATCTTCTAGGTACCACCATTCCTCCTCTAATATGTGCTAAATGCTTCACCCAACATCTGTGAGGCAGGTACCATCATCCTCATCCCATTCTGAAGATTCTCGCAAGGTCATAGCTAGACAGAGAGGTTAGCAGAGCCAGTATTTAAACCCTGATCGGCTGTCTAATATTAGAGGCTATGCTCTTAAACAAAGTGCTAGTCAGCCTCCTAGAGTTGAGGGAAGCGGTCAGAAATATTCTAAGCCAGGATACTTTGATTTGGAATACTTTTCTGATCATCCTGATTAACAAATACACTTAAGACAAGAGAAGATGAATGGATATTTTTCCAGGCAGCAGCCAAATGACAAGCAGGTCTACGCAGTTTCTTTAAGGTCAAAATTATTTCTATGAGACCAGAGCTCTCACTGATCATAAACACAATTTCAGATTTAAAAAAAAATACTGTGCTGTTTTGTTGTATTAGGTATGTGCTCACTATGGTGAGGAATCCTAATGCATAGGATTGGATTTGTTTCCTCTTCACTGATCTTTGGCCTATCTGTATCTTCAGCCATGAGCAAACAGCCGCATATGAATTTTTATCAGATAATGTGTTCATATCCATAAGACATTTCCCCAGAACTTATTGACATATCTTGGCTTAATCCACATATTCAGGAAAAATAGTGTACAAATCCCTAAAATAAAATTGTTTAGGAAATAACATTATTTGTAAGCATAACTTGACAGCTCCACATTCACATCCCATTAAGATGTCCGTGGCGCAATACATTTTAAGATAGCCTTCAGGTTTATCATTACATTTACAAAATAAATGAAAATTCCCAGAGACTACTGGTGCAAGAAAGCTATAAATGTGTAATATTTCTGTTTCTGTGGAATTTTCTTACCAGCCGTATTTGGTTATTGGATCTCTATCTCCTTCATTTTCTGTACTGAGTAACCACTCCCCAAGACCGTTGATTGCTGAATTAAAATCTGAGGAGGGAAAGAAATAAATTTGTACACTGTTTGTACGGCAATATATTCAGCAGTGTACTGTAAGACATTATGAGTTAAAGTAATGCCGTAGAATGCTAGCAACAAAGAATTTAGAGCAGACTCAGAGGGAACTCATAATCATAAAGTCATCCTTAGACAAGGATAATAAAAACACAGTTACAGTAAACAGACTGAGTCCTCAATAACACCGGATAAATCACAAGGTGAAAAATGGAAAAAGCAAACTGCAGACATCATTTGAGCAGGGTAGAGAGAAATTATCAAACAATGAGGTAATAGAAATGTCACAACACTGGAGCCAGTGTTCATTACAACTTCTCTCAGTGCCATTCATTTCCCTTAAAGGTCAAAGAAACTTTGGGAATGATGTTTCATTTCCTTTTTCTTCTTCCATTTTTAATTCTTTCTCTAAAAGTCTCATCTGAGATCCAACTAAAGAGGTGCAGTAGCAGCCCCTGGTTGGGAGAGGAAAGCAAACATATTTTCTCCTAAAACTGATGATATGACCCACTATTCTTAAAAATAATTCTGTTGTTATTAGAAAAGGGAAATAAAAGCATCAATATGCAGATGAATTGGGTCATAAACTGGTTCATAGAAAGTCATTGAGGAATCATCACGAGAAATAAATTCAGTAGTAATTCAAAGGCAGAGTTCCCATTGTTAGACTCTATGGAAAGTAGAAAATAGTGGTACACCAACTTTGTTTAGGAATCATGGAAGATCTTCCCCAGCTAATGATCAAATTAGATGTCCCTGGCCTTGTCAAACTAGTGGTGCTTCTTATTTTTAAGGAATCTCTATTTTTTAGCAACTTTTACCAGCATCCTATAGTATGAGCAACAGCACATTCACAGTAATGAGTAAATCTAGGACAATTAGATTTGGGGCCAAAAGCCTTTTTAAGAGTCAAAAGTGATTCATCTGAACCACTAAGGTCTTGGCTAAAAGGTAAAGAAACTAATGCAAGTTTCCCTTTTGTAATTAAAAAGATACAACCTTTGACTTTAGAGATTATTTCATTTTGGGAGTATTTGATTAAATCTGTGTGATACTTACTTTTGACCTTGGTTAGACTGTCAAGACGCATTCAAGAGGCATAGAGACCGAAACGACTGGTAGGAGAGGTCAGACAGCAGTCAGTGTCAAGATCCACTGCTTCTAGCTCTTGATCATTTGTTAGAGTCTGTCCAATTAACCAGTTTAAAGTTTCACATATACTACCAGATTCCACATGTCTATCAATTGGTTATGCCAAAACATAACAATTTAAACAAGATTTTTTTCCCCAATATCTCTCAAAAAAATATTCAGAGAAAATGAACAGTCCAGGACAGGTAGGCAAATCTGCTCCACAAAAACACCCAGGGACTCAGGTTAGTATAAAGATCCTTTCATTCTTACTGGAAAGATGAATTTCTGCTTTTTCTCTCTAGAGCTAATGTTGATGGCTGGTCCAATTGTCATCATCTTCTATACAATGAGATTGCAGAAAGTGGGAAGTGAAGGGAAACCAGCATTCATTGGTCTGACAATAGTTCATGTTACCACTATTTCCATTCCATAGTCACAGGGTCAAATCTAGCTACAAAAGATGCTGGCAAAGTAAATGTCAAGTTATGCGACCCTAGAGCTGTGTGTGTGTGTGTGTGTGTGTGTGTGTGTGTGTGTGTTTGTATCTGTGTATGTGTCTGAGTGCCTGAAGGCTTCTATTGTTCCAGATGAAAACACAAAACAAAACAGAAAAATATTGAAGAAAAATAACAGACTGTTTCCATCACATACTATTTTCTGATTACAGAAGTGGAATGTTAAAATTTGAAGCAATACAGTCAACATGTTTTAAAAATGGACTTCATATAATATTTTCCAACAAATTCCAGTCTTATATGTATTCCAAGGGTAATGGTCTTGAGATAGACTTAACCTGGATAAACTGGATGTGGTGATACTCTGCCTTTGTTAGTAAGTACCTATGGTACTGCAATTAATGGAGTCTCTATCTTTTCATCAGAATTAGAGCAATACACTCAATTTCACAGCAAAATTCCCCTGTGCCAATTGTGATAAGAAAAGCAGGTAGTACAGTATTTAACATGATAGTGAATCATATAAAAATGACAATGAATAAATCAAGAACCATAATTTTGCACCTCTTATGATTCCACTTTATATTCTAAATGATGCCATAATTTTTTGTCAATAAATTATTTTTGATCAATTTATTATGTCACTTATTATTTTAGCTCTATGTCAAACTCACAAAGTTAACAAAGTGGATAAAGATCGCTTAAGATATCTAAAAATGAAAAAAAAAATCTAAAAATGTTGAAGTATTTTTCTATTTTGGATTTGAAAATCATAGAACATTTTGAACTTCTTGAGTCCTTAAAGATAATAGGATAGAGTGAATTACAATCCTCCATTTCTCTGTCCCCTATAAGAGGTTATTTATCAGCATTCATTTTCATGTGACTTATGGTATATTCCAGTGGTATATGTATATTTGCCCACAAATATACAGAAGCTTGGGAGGCCTGGGTGGCTCAGTTGGTTAAGCATCTGGTCATGATCTCATAGTCTTGAGATTGAGGCCCAGAGTTGGGATCCTGGCTCATTGGGGAGTCTGCTTCTCCCTCTTCTCCTGCCCCTCCCCCCTACTCGTGCTCTCTCTCTCTCTCCCTCTCAAAATATTTTTTAAAAAGAATTTATATCAGCTTAACCATGTAACTTGTTTTAGCCAATAAAATGTAAGAAGAGTGGCCAGTATTCAAATTCAGAACAAAAGCTTTATCAGAGACTGCATGGCTTTGCCAGTTCTCTTGCCTTTCCCCTCTGCCTCAATACTTTTGAGTCTCAGGAAGATGTTACTCCTTCATTCTAGATCCTAGAATAAAATGAAATGTCCATAGCAGCAGAGTTCCTATTGCTCTATATGATGGTTAATTTCATGTATCAACATGACTGGGTCATAGAGTGCCCAGACATTTGGTCAAACATTACTCTGGGCGTGTCTGTGAGGGTGTTTGCAGATAAGATTGACATTTGAATCAGTAGACTGAGTCAGGTAGGTTGACCTCCCTAATGTATGTAGGTGGACTCCATCCAAACATTTGAAGACCTGAATAGAATAAAAAGACCCAACGTTTCATAAGAGGGACGTCCCTCCCTGCTCTCTGACTTCCTGTATGTATGTATGTATGTATGTATACAGATATGTATGTACCCATGTCTTTGCATAGCTTGATAGCTCTTTTCTTTTTAGCATTGAATAACATTCTATCATCTAGATTTACCACAATTTATTTATCCATTCATCTTCCGAAGTTGCTTCCAAGTTGTGGTAATTACAAATCTTGGTGGCTTAAGAGTTTAAGCAATTATGAATAAAGCTGGTATAAACATCCATGTGCAAGTATTTGTTTCGACATAAGATTTCAACTAGTTTGGGCAAATATCAAGGAATGTGACTGCTGTATTATATGGTAAGAGTATAGTTTAGTTTTAGAAGAAATGGTTGAAAGATCTTCCAGAATGTATCATTTTGCATTACTGCCAGCAACAAATAATGTGCCTGTTGTTCCACATTCTCCAACATTTGGTATTGTCAGTGTTTGGGATTTTTGCCATCGCAAAAGATGGGTAGTGACATCACATTGCTGTTTTAACATGTGAGTTGAACATATTTTCACGTGTTTATTTATCATCTGTATATCTTCTTTGGAAGGTGTCTTAAGGCCTTTGGCCCATTTTTTAATCAAGTTACTCATTTCCTTATTGCTCAGTTTTAAGATTTGTTTGTATATTTTGAATAACAATCCTTTAGCAGATATGGGTTTTTCAAATTTTCTCCCAGTCTATGGCTTGTCTTCTCATTCCTCTGACAGTATCTTTAGCAGAGCAGAAGTTTTCTTAATTTTAATGAATTCCAGATAATCAATTATTTTTTCATGGATCATGCCTTTGATGTTGTATCTAAAAAGTCATCACCAAATTTAAGTTTGTCTAGATTCTCTCCTATGTTAATTTTCTAGGAGTTCTATAGTTCTACATTTTAGATTTAGGACTGTGATTTATTTTGAGTCAATTTTTATGAAGGGTCTTAGGTCTGTGTGTAGGTTCTTTTTTTTTTTTTTTTTTTGCATGTAGAGATCGCAATTATATTTTTATTCAGTTTTATGGAAGTGCAATTCATACGATAAAATTTGAAGTATTTGTATGATTTTTGGTAAATATAAGCAGATATTTAAATGCTCTCACTCCCCAAGTTTTCCTTGTGCCTATTTGCATGAATTCATTCCCCTTAACCATAGACACTGGCAATAACGAATCTGTTTTTTGTAATGATAGTTTTGTCATTTCTAGACTTTTCCATAAATGAAACGATATAACATAGAGTCTATGCTAACTAGATTCCCCAGTTTTTGAAGTTTTTGAGATTCATTCACATTGCCATGTGTATCAATAATTTGTTCTTTCTGATTACTGAATAATAATCTATTATGTGGTGAATATTTTTCAATTTATCAATTGACAGACATATGGGTTGTTTCCAGATTTTTGATATTATAGATTAAACTGCCAAAAAACTTCATGTAGTCTCTGTGTGAATACATTTTCTATTCTCTTGACTAAATAAACAAGAGTGGAATAAGTAGATCACCTGAAAAATACATGGTTAATTGCATAGGAAGCTGCCAACCTATTTTCCAAAGTGGCTACACCATTTCATATTTCCACCAGCAATATATATGAGATTTCCATTTGCTCTACCACCTTACTAACACTTGTTCTTGTCAGCCTTTTAAACTACCAGTCTAGTGGGTATGTATGGTATCTCCATGTGGTTTAATTTGCATCCCTAGTGAATAATGATGCCAGGAATATTTTAATCCACTTATTTGCCAATGTGATGTGAATATATTTTCCAGACTGTCTATTATGTTTTCATTTTTCTAACCATGACTTAGAAAGCAGTTTTTAAAATTTTATTAATTAAAATGTATCTATATTTCTTTTATGATTTATGCCCTTTAAAAGATATTTTCCTAAAACAAAATCACAAATATTTTTTTAAAAGATTCTACTTATTTATTCATGAGAGACACAGAGAGAGAGAGAGAGAGAGAGAGAGAGAGAGAGAGAGTCAGAGACACAGGCAGAGGGAGAAGCAGGCTCTTCACAGGAGCCTGATGCGGGACTCAATCCTGGATCCCGGGATCACGACCTGAGCCGAAGGCAGCCACCCAACTGCTGAGCCACCCAAGCGTCCCCAAAATCACAAATATTGTCTCCTGTTTTTTTGCTTCCCAAAATTTTATAGTTTTAGCTTTTACATTTATATTTCTGATTCATTTCAAAGTGACTTGTGTATGGTGTGATGTAAAGTTGAAATTTGTTTTTTATCCCAAAACAGATTTCCAAGTATTACAGCATCATTCATTGAATGATGTTTCCCCCCTATTATATCCCCATTGCATTTTATTCAAAATCAATTACAGTCATACTTGTATGTTGGCTTTTTTTCCCCTGAACTTTATTCTGTTTCATTGGTGCATATGTTTATCCTTACACAAAACTCACACCTTTTATAGTACTGAGATCAAATAATACAAGTCTTCCAAATTTGTTCTATTTTATGTGCTTTTACATTTTCACATAAATTTTTGATACAGTTTGTCAGTTTCTATAAAATAGTCTGCTGGCATTGTAATTAGGAATACATTAAATCTATAGATCAGTTTGGATCACTATTGAGTGTTCCAATCCATAATCATGGAATATTTCTCCACTTCATTTGTTTTCTTTAATTTCTGTCAGCAATATTTTGTAGTTTTCACTACACTGGTATTGCACATTTTTTTTACCTTTATGCATTAATAGTTCTCACTTATTGGTTCTATTACAAGTAAGAATTCAATTTCCAACTACTTATATAGTAGTATTATAGTGAGTGATACAAGTGGGTTTTGTATATTGACCATATTTTGTGTGATGTTAAGAAAATTCATTAGTTCTAGTAGTTTAATACATCCTTTCATGTATTTTACATAGACTATCATGCTTCTCTAATCTATATGCCTCCTTACTATCAAGTTTTCTTGCTTTACCTTATTGCACTGGCTGAAACTTAGAGTAAAATATTGACTACAACTGGTAGGATTAACATGATCACCCAGAGATTTCTAATCTTAGGGAAAAAGCATCCATCTTTCAGCATTTAGTATGATACTGGCTGCAGGTTTCTTCTAGATAAATTTTATCAATTTGAAAAAATACACTGTTAATCATATTTTACCAAGAAATTTTATGAATGAATTGTTAAATTTGTCTAGTGCCTTTTCTACCTCCATTAAACTATCATGCCATTTTCTTCTTAAGTCTGTTGATGAGGTTAATTACATTAATTAATATTGTGAATGTTAAATTAACCTTATATTACTGGGATAAACCTTATTGATCAGAATGCATTGTCTTTTCTGTATATTTTTGGATTTGATATGCTAGTATTTTAATAAGTAGTATTGCATCTGTGTTTATAGTGGAAATCGCTTGTAGTATTATTTTTCTGCTGTTGGTTAATTTGTTCCTTCCTACTTTACTATCCAAAGGAAAGAGTGCCATATTGTTAATTACTAATTGAGCCTAACATTTATCATACAATCATGCTCAAATGCACCAGGTAGATAAATGTCATGTTGTTTTCTCTCTCAGAATCCCATCCAGGAAACCACATTGCATTTAGTCATCATGTCTCTTTAGAGTCCTCTTGGCTGTGACAGTTTCTCAGACTTTAATTTTGATGGCCATGATAGTTTTGAGGATTATTTGTCAAGCATTTTATAAAATACCCCTTAATAGTTATTTGATATTTTAATCATGATTAGATTGAGATTAAAGATTTTGTAAGAAAGATCATGGTAGTGGGTGGATAAGTGGCTGAGTCAGTTAAGCACTTGACTCTTAGTTTTGGCTCAGGTCACAATCTTTGGGTTCTAGGATTGAGCTCAGTCTGAGTTCAGTCTGGAATCCGCTTGAGATTCTCTCTCTCTCTCTCTCTCTCTCCCTCCCTCTGCCTTCCCTCCACACTCTCTCTCAAAAAAAATAAATCAATCTTAAAAAAAAAGCCATGGTAGTAAAGTACTATTTTTCTACTATAACATCAAGAGTACATAGTATCAACATGATTTATAATTGTTAGTATTGACCTTAATCACTTGGTTGAAGCATGGTTTATCAGATGTCTCCACTGTAAAGTTACTCTTTTTTGTTCCCTCTCTTTCCATAACTGTACTCTTTGGAAGGAAGTTAGTATAGCCCACACTTAAAGAATAAGGAGTTATGGTACATCTCCTTCAGAAAGAAGTATCTGTATGTTATTTTGAGATCTTTTATAAGGGAGTTGTAACTCATCCCTCATTTATTCACTTGTTTGCTCAATAATTTATTTGTATCTGTATAGACTCATTATTATGAGTTATTATGGTTATTTATGTTTTGGATAATGATCCTATACTACTTTATTTCTTGTACAAGTTGTTCCAGCTTTGGCCATTGGTAGTGATTTCATTTGATTCGAGTATCCCTTTAACAGAAACACATAACTGTCAAGTTTTCATTTTTACCACTTTCTTACCTTCTGACACTATAAAATCCTCCAGGCTTAAGGCTCATTGTATATTTCCTGTTGCAGTCCTAGAATCAGCCATTCCTCCAAAGACCTTTGTACTTGTTTTTAATGTAGTATTCATTTACTTACAGATTTGCTAACCTAATCCTTTCAATAATAATCCACAAAAATAATGTATTAAATCATAAAGTATCACTTTTTATAATATAACTTCAAGCATAATAAGTTAAAAAACATTTATAACATAGCTTTCCAAAACTCTTCTTTCAAAGTTCATATTTAGGCACTATTACCATGATGGACTAAAGACAGTTCAGATATTTATAAAATGAAGCTCACTTATAAAAATTCAGGTAAAAACTATGCAAAGAGCCCAGATGTCCACCACAGATGAATGGATAAAGAAAATGTGGTACACACACACACACACACACACACTGGAATACTACTCAGCAATCAAAAATGAAATCTTGCTATTTGCAATGATGTGGATGAAACTAGAGGGTATTATGCTAAGCAAAATAAGTCAATCAGAGAAAGACAACTATTATATGATCTCACTCAAAGTGGAATTTAAGAAACAAAACAGAGGATCCAAGGGGAAGGGAGGAAGAATAAAACAAGATGAAATTATAGAGGGAGACAAACCATAAGAAACTCTTAATCATAGGAAATAGACTAAGGGTTGCTGGAAGGGAAGGGTTTGAAGAGATGGAGAATGGGGTAACTGGGTGATGGACATTAAATAGGGCATGTGATGTAATGAGCACTGGGTATTAAATAAGACTGGTGATCGCTGACCTCTATCTCTGAAACTAATAATAAGTAATATGTCACATAATTGAATTTATATTCAAAAATTTTAAAATACCACTAGAAAAAGAAAATTCAGATAATTCAGGGAGATTCATGTAATTCTGGATGCCAAACACCTTCATACCTAACTCTTCCCTGCATCCTCTAAATTGTTATCTGATATTTTCCATCCCCTTACTTATTACAAGTTTATGGCTCTCCCTATCTCATTTTAATTAAATTAGCAAGTATACAATTCCTTTATGCATACTATTTTTTAGAGTTTTCATACTCTAAAGAGTTTTCATACTCTTACAGACATATGTATACTTCATACATATCTGTACATATATGAAATATATTTTAATTCATTTATAGGTTTACAGAATCATTTATGTAATATAGTAAAACATAATTGTACTATTCATCATATTTAGAAATTTAAAGTTTCTTTTTTTAAGATTTATTTATTTATTTATTTATTTATTTATGATAGACATAGAGAGAGAGAGAGGCAGAGACACAGGAGGAGGGAGAAGCAGGCTCCATGCCAGGAGCCCGACGCGGGACTTGATCCCCAGACTCCAGGATTGCACCCTGGGCCAAAGGCAGGTGCTAAACCACTGAGCCATCCAGGGATCCCCAGAAATTTAAAATTTCATACTATCTTCTCCTTATATCAGCAGAAAAATCACAATGTACAAATTGAAAGATTAAACATGAAAACAAAACACATTTCAAAATTAGCATTTCTAGAGAAATGTTGCTCATGTTACATTCCATAAGTTCAGCACCTCGAGCTGTCACTAGAATCTCCAAATATAATTCACTTTCAGATTTTATTTTGTAGTCTCTTCAGTATCTTGGTCATTACTGAGTAAGTCATATTGTGCTGTGATCTCTTTTGTCAACAATCAGTAAAAGTTAGATTCAGAGACTAAGTAAATATGTCAAATTAAAGCCAAGTACTTGAAATTTATCATTAATAAATGACCTGTTGCTGAGTTTCCACTATTTGTTAGTAATCAAGAAATATTGAGACTAAATATGTCCATGACTGCAGGAAAGAGTTTAATGTTTATAGGTATAAAAGTTATAAAATATATAGGGCAGGAACTGAAGGAGATACTTTATATTTCTTATGTTTACCCTATGACACAGGAAGAGACAACTCCTGTGCCTATTTGCAGAACAATCAGATATTTTTCTTCTATTTGGGAGAAGTAAAACTCTTGGTGTCTACCCCTGGAAGCCTTTCCCCTTACTATTACACTTTACTTTGGACTCAAATACTTTTTATCCTTAAACCTGACCATCACCTTCAAAACCATTTTAAAAGGAGATAATATAAAGGTTTCTACCTTGCCAACAAAGATAGTTTACTGAGGCATTTTCGATGTAATTTGGCTCTTCATGAAAAAGCCTCTTAAATTCAGATCTGGCCAGATTAAAATCCTTTCATTCAACTCTCTATTATGTATTTGTCCTTTAAAACTCAAACTCTGCAGCAGGACTTCTCCACTAGTCCCTGACTAAGCCTTTCATAAAGGTATTTTTATTCATCATGTTTCAGAATCCAGGTGAAGCTAGTCTGTCAATCTCTGCTTATACAAAGTGTAATTAGACCTATTTTTTGGCTTTCCTTTCTTACTTAGATTGGAATATTGTATACCTTGCCAAAAAACAGGGCTATTTTCAGGTCCGCATTCCTCAGACCATGATGAGCATTCAGCCTGTGTTTATTCTCTTGTTTGTGGCATGATTTATACATAATTATATTTTGGAGTGTCTTGTTCTTGGTCTCAAACACAAATTTTGGCCCCTGCCACTTTTTATCTGAATGTAGATGTTGAATCTTTTTTTAAGTGGCTTTTTATTCTCTTCTTGTTCTAGAATATTATATCTTAATTGAGCCTGATATCCATCATGCAAACATACTTAGAACTTACCATGTCAAAACCAAACAAGTTTTTGCTATGTCAAAGCCATGCAGTTTAGGTTAAAAAAAAAAATGAAACGAATTTATGAATGGTTTGATTCAGTGATACTTGACTCAGTATACAAACTACCCTCTTGAAATACAATTCCCAGTTGTGGAATTTGTACTAACATATTCTCTGAATCATTTCATACGTCGACGTAATCATGTTTATTAAGGAATCCAGCAGTAGTCTAGTGAAATAAAAAATAATACAATATCTTAAAGACATCTCAAAAGACTACTTAAACATCGAGGGCATCTGAGCAAGGCAGTGAAAAATCCCAAGGCAATTGCTCAGCTACTTTTTCCACTGGATGTAAAATGAGCTTTCTAGTAGGCTTGCATTCAATCATGGGCCTCTAGGTATTCTCGGTGGAAATTCAAAAATGAAAAAGTGAGATTAAGTAGTCATGTTCTTATCAAGGCCTACCTTGTCATTTTTAGATTAACAATAAAAGTATATAAATATAACCTACAATCCATAGTTATCAATGAATTACAAAACCTCCATATGCCTAATAGTGTATATCATAATGCCTGCACTCTAAAGTTTTAAAGTCATATAGAAAAACATAAATTTAAAGAGAAAAAAGGAAAGCTATTAAACAGTTAGACAATAGGTTTTACAAGGGAAACTTAATTGGATTGGAATTATTTAAACTAGAGAATAATGGACTGCAAGGTGATTTACAGTTGAATATAGAAAGTATAATTATGAGGAGAATGCCAACTTGTTCAGCATACACCAAGAAAAAATTAGAAATGTATTAAATTTGGCAATTCCTTCTTCCATCCTAGCCCCTGCCCCTGCCCCTGCTTCCATTCCCATCCTCTCTGTATGAATTTAAATTGTAAATACAACAATACCATGTAAGGGTTTGCATATCTAATCTTCTCAACACAGTAGTGAAAATGCTTATCTTCCATGTGAATACAACATGGCATTTAGTAAATTTTTCATGATATGCTTAAAAAGAAAAAGCTGACCCTTGTAATTATTCTTCAAAACATTCTTATATTTCGAAATCAAAAATACAAGAAAACAAAATATTTAAATACAACATTTGGGGGGGGTGTAGAATGAATAAATTACTTTAAATAGAGAAAAGATGAGAGAGAAAGTTGTTGAGGTAGATACTTCCTATTTCCAAATAAATAGAGACTTCTTTAGAATATTGTTCTGTTTGTCTGTTTGTTTTTGCTTACTGCATGCCATCCTGAAACTTCTGTGTGTTTCTACAAGTCATACATTTCTCATTCTCAATCTGTCAAAAAAAAAAAAAAAAAATCACTTGCAGTCCCAAGTCTTTCTTTTCTGTGTTTATTTCCCTTAATATCTGGATCTACATACTCCTGGTTCAATCTCCAGTCTTCCCATACCAGATTTTAGAACTTGAAATACTGTTTTATTTCCATATATCAGTCTTCAAAATCATGCTACGATAGGCAGCATTCTAATTTGACTCCCAATATTCACATCCCCCAGTATATACACCGCATAGAAGCCCTTCCTGTTGAGTGTAGGCATGACTGTGTCATATTACGACCAAAGGGATTTTGTAGACATAAGGCAGCAAATAATTTGATTTTGATTTAATCAGAAGGCCAATATCTGAATGGACCGGACTTCAACAGGTGGTATCTCTCAAAACGAAGAGATTCAAAACATGAGTGGGTTTCTCCTGCTAGTCTTGGAGACGCAAAATGCCATTTTGTAGAGAAGACCACACATTGGGAGACTGAGTAGCCTCCAGAAGCTGAGAGCAGCTCCTGGCTACTAGCCAGCAAAACGAATGAGAACCTTAGTCCTACAATCGCAAGGAAGTAATTTCTGCCAAAAGCCGTGTCATCTTGAAAGAGGATCCTGAGTTCAAAAAACATAGTTTGGCCAACACTTCAATGCCAGCCTTGTTAAATCCTGAGCAGAAGATCCAACCATAGACCTCTGACCTACAGATCTGTGAGACGATAAATTTGTCTTGTTTTAAGCCAAAATTTTTATACTCAGTAGAAATTTGTTATGCAACAATATACATGCCAAGAGGAAATCCAGAAGTTGAATAGTATTTTGATACTTCACATTCTTAGTTTGAATCATTCGGCAACCTTACATAACCCCCTTCCAAAAAACAAACTAATCAAAAAAGGAGTCCCAACTGAAATTACACTTCTCTACTCTAAAATGTTAACTCTCAATATCTTTTGTCAGTTATCTCTCACTGATAAAAAGTTCAGGCAACTAAATACAAAAGAGCTGTTTAAGATAAAGAATAAAAAGAGATATTAAAAAAAATACTTTTGTTAAAAGTCTTACTATGGCAGTCCCTGGAAATCTGCCCTGGAATCAATCATGCCATCTCTGGAGGCATGGAAAGAGAAAAACCTAAACCGTAGCCAGTGTCAACCTTCCTGCCTCTTTCATTCCACCATACTTAGGTGCAGCCTTCTCATACTTGGCAGTTCTGTAAAGTTCTATGACTCCCTACTGGATGTAAAATGTGACTTCTACAGTTAGGCATCCTTCAAAATTCGAATTCTATTTTCATCATCTTTGTTACTAAATAGTTGTTGGCAGTAAGCGGAAAGAAAAAATTGATGGTAAAATATACTGCCTTTGCTACTTCTGCAATTTTTTTTCTCTCTTCTTGTAAGACCAGCAATCTGTAATGCCAATTTCACCCTTTCTCTGCTCAATAAAACATAGCTAAAGGTAAAATTATCTGCTTTTTTCCTTCAAATACACCCTGAAAATGCTATCTCTAATAAAATTCCCCTTAGACAATGTGAGACAGAGATTTTCCTGCCATTTGATGCCAGTAATGGATTGACCACAACTTCAAATATAAAATGTAACACCATACTATGCAAATACCTGGCTCCATCTGAAGGTAGTCAATAGAAACTCTTTGACAACGAGGAATCTAAGCAAAATATGTTGCCTTAAAATTCCTTTTCAAAGTGTAATTCTTTACATTTCAGGCAGATTCCCCTTACTCTTAACCTATCCCTTACTCTTCTCTTATAAATCAATTATTTTCTCATGCCCTCAGAAAGGATGATGCTGACAGATGACCGACATTGTTAAGTACCCTCTGATCCAGTTGCTTCTAATTAATTACCATAGTGCCTGTGCAATCATGAAAACCTATGTAAACTTAAAGGGGATCCTAATATAGGAAATTGTTTCTGCAACTTTTGATCAAAGGAGTGTGCGTTTATTCTAGACTATGTGAGATAGGGAGGTGGAGAGACAATCCCTTGTTACCTTATTATAGAAAAGCCTTAGAAACCACATAATGGTCATATCGAAAGACCATTAACATTTGTAGAGTTAATTCCATGAAAGCATGTCATATTTGTTCAATCCAAACGTGGAGGAAAGTTTTATAGCAGCTGAATTTCAAAATAACAGCTTCCATATACGGAATTTTGGTGTGGAAAGTCCTGCATATATTCATCATGTACTCATATGCTGTAAAATAAGTGCTTTCCTGATTCAAAATGGGTGACTGTCTTGATAGAATTTTGATAGAAATTATTTTCTTCTATCTTTTATGAACGACTTCTGCATTATATCAGTTCTCTTAATGAGTAGTGCAAAATGTCAAATGCTGAAAGGAACAGAAACACATTTATGTATTGTTAGCTTAGCAATGGATTCAGACCCACATGGCAAAAATACTATAACTTAAGGCCATCTTACAAAAGCCAAACTAGATTTTCAGAAAAGGACTGAAATACCTGATTGCACATTCACACAAGCAATCAGCTATGGAAAAAAAAGAGTAAAAAAGACATTTCCTAACGTCCACAGCATTTTGTCTGTTTCCAGGGATGTGTTCCAAGCCTTAGGCCATGATAATCATGTTTCCTGCCCTGTCCCTGACCTTCTATTCCATATTACCTCTTCCCTGTTAGTATTTAAGTAGAAAACACCTGCCTAACCGCCTAAAGCTTAGTGCTAAATGCCGGCACAATACAGCTAAATGCGCTGAATGCAGCCCAGCATAGAACCTTCCAAACATGTGCTTGAAATACACTGAGAGAAGCATTTTTATGCAAAAATGACAGAAAATGTAATCGAAAAGAAAACCTCTAACAAAGCCATAGCCAGATGGTGTCCTTTATTGGGGGCCAGCTCATATTTCTGAGCTTTTGAAAATGTCACAGCTTATTGCTGCTCAATTCTAGATTTACATCTGAAATTTGGGAGAAACCCGTCTCATGTGAATATTATGATCCCCTTCACATTTGTCTTGTAATTTACCATTTGGAAAATGCTTTCAATTTTTTGAAACAATTTTTTGTACAATTTTGTTCAGACAATATATGTTCATCATAGAATAATAGGAAGCAACATGAAAAATGGTAAAAGTAAAAATTAAAAGTAAAATCTTACTGATGTTGCTACTGTTTACATTTTGCTTTATTAGTTTTTTTCTATACATTCAGGCAAGTATGTTAGAAAGTTTGCAAAAATAAAGGTAAGCTATATAGAGATTTATACATTTTCTTGTTTAGGAAAGTTTCATTGTGACCATTTTCCCATGTCAAAAAATACATATATTCAAATTAACATTTAAAAGTGTTGGATACTATTACACTTTAAGATTATCACATGATGGAATCACCAGGATAAATTGTGGCCTGTTTTGTTTTTCTATTTCTAACAACGCTGCAGTAATATTCTTCTACACATAACTGTACTCTTGCTAAAATGTTTACTTAGAGTACATTCCTAGAAAAATTCTACTGGGCCCAAGTGTATTTGTATGTCTAATAACACATATTACCAATTATTAAGAAATTTTGCATTCATCCAAAGATCCAAAGAGATTATAAGAATTTTTACTGCCACAAACCGTCAGAGGCACTAGGGACTGTCATATAGGCTCGCTAAAAATAAGACAAGAAGCCCCAAAATGGAGTTGCTTATGTCAAGCCTCACATCACCAAATCAAGACTTAATTTAGAGTTTTGGTTCTCCCAGAAATGGAATTTTAAACTGGGAATCACATGATAAGCATTAGTTAGGTAAGCTGTCTGACAGACCGACTGTTGCCAGACCCTCAAGGAAAGTAATTTTGCAGTAACCAATACTCTTTTTTGACTAGTGTAACTTTCTTGTTCCTGCTCTCTTCTGCCTATAAAAGTCTTTCATTTTATACAGCTCCTCAGAGTTCCATTCTATCTGCTAGATTGGATGCTGTCCGATTCATGAATCTTTCAATAAAGTCAACAAGCTCTTTAAAATTTATTCAGTTGAATTTTGTTTTTAACAGGCAGAAAGTTGTAACTGGTTTTTTTAAATTCTTTTTTTTAAAGATTTTATTTATTTATTCATGAGAGACACAGAGGGAGAGAATGAGAGAGAAAGAGAGAGGCAGAGACACAGGCAGAGAGAGAAGCAGGCTCCATCCAGGAAGCCCAATGCGGGACCTGATCCCAGGACTCCAGGATCACACCCTGAGCCAAAGGCAGACACTCAACCACTGAGCCACCCAGGCATCCCTGGTTTTTAAAATTCTATTTAGTAATGTGATTAAGTATTTTCACATATTTTGACTTAAATATATGTATATACTGACCATAGCACTTTGTCTTTCTCTATTAGAGAGTATTTGTCTTTTACACTGATTTATGTATTTTTTATTATGACCTCCTTGCTTATCATATGTAGTACATTTTTTCATTTAGTTTTTTTATATTTTCAGTTCTCTTATTGTGTTATAATGTATTTTCTATATAGATTATATAACTTTTGTTTTTTGGCTTCTTGTGGATTTATTTGTATCTTCAAACCTTTCCCCAAGCCAAATTGATTAAGTGGTAAATTATGTTTTCTTCTAGAATTCATTTTAGTTATTCTAACACCTTTCCTTAGTGACTTAAGATGTCATTTTTATTATATACTAAGTGCCTATATTTACTTGAATGAATTCATAGACTTAGGAGTTGATTTTCTACCATAATATTTTAATTACTATAGACTTATAAGAATTTTTTTTAGTTGGCCACTTTCTCTCATTAATTTCATTTTTCCAAATATCTGCTAGTAATAGAGAAGTCTAAAGACAGATTCCCCCCATCATTGATATCATTTAATGTTTGCTTAATCCCTTGTAATACAAATTTTTGTCCATATATATGTATATATACAATATGATATTGGGACCTGATATTAATTTTTATAATGTATAGCTTTAAACTTTTCGATTTGCATATATAGTACTTCATTCTTTATCCAGAACATTTTCACTCATTTCATGTTGGATTATCTCATCTGTTTCATTTGTGTTGGTCTCTATTTTAGAAAAAAAGAAAAGTTACTATCAATAGAGTATCTCTCTTCTCTATCCTCAGATATCTAATCTTATTTCCATATTATGTTTCAGCATCATTTCACACATGTATCTTTTATATTCATGTTTTTATTCTTTGACAGCCTTAGGTTGTATATTGCCTGTCTCTACTACTCTGCTTTTTTTTAATTTGTTTGTTTGCTTCTAATTCTTTTATCATTTTATTGAGATTACTTTTCTATCATTACTTCACCTTTTTCCCAAGCTATTTTTCTCCTTAGGATTTATGCTCTAATATTTAGAAGATATATTTTCCTATATGCCTTTAATGAAGCGAAATAATTTAACAATGAGCAAAAAGCCCATTTTGACAGTTATGTGATTGTTTCTCCAGGTATTCTTTTAGTTTCTTCTGGAGTAATAATTATTAAGACTACTTATAATACCAATAAAGTAGATTTGGATGCTTAATGGTGAAATCACAGAAAAGAAATTCTACAATCTAGGAACTCTGAATTCAGTCTAAGCAATCGCACCCCTAGAAAAAGAATAGAATTGGAAATGATGCAGATTGCTGTAGTGTGATTTTTTTAAAATAGAAAAAAATAAAGACACTTTAGTTTGTGGATCCAAGTAAGTAAAAAAAGACCTCTTCCTTCCATGAAAACAGTTGAAACACAGGAAGCTTTATAGCAAATAACAGATGGCTTGACTTTTAAAAGGAAAAACGCAAATGATATTTAGGTATTAAGCATAATATTGGGAACTTTATTATCCACTGGTCAACCTCTTGCTTAAAATTTATGATATGATTAAGGTACTTTATTGAGAAAGAAATTTGATTGTAGAGTAATTCTACAACATAGATGAAATAGCTCTAAATTATATGAATTTACCTACTAAACTGGAACACAAAATCGAGCAAATATAATAAGATAGGAAAAAAAAATTAGTGAAAGAACCACACTAGCTGGCTAAGACAATACATCTCGAAATCACAAATTGTTGCTTTTTATTCTTAACTATTCAAAAAATTCTAAAATGTTATAAAATATAAATTATTCTTTACCAGCATACTAATGGTCATAAAAATAAACATGAGTTAATTCTGATTTCGCCAAAGTTTCTTCTAAAAATGTATTATGGATAGAAAGACTTTAAGAACATTTTAACTGAAAAAGCTTTAAACGGTCTAGGCAATGGTGCCCTGAAGCAATTTTGAGGATCAGAAAGGGCATGTTTATAAGCCCTGATGTAACTAATTGAAAAAATTTTGGAGTATTCAAAGAAATGACTAAGGCAAAAGTTTGCAGAATATGCAAGAAAAATAATATATCACACAGACCAATACCCAAAGAGTAGATAATGATGATGCTTTTTTAAAAAGATTTTATTTATTCATGAGAGACACAGAGGGAGAGGCAGAGACAGAGGTAGAGGGAGAAGCAGGCTCCCTGTGGGGAACCCACTGTGGGACTCGATCCCAGGACCCCAGGATCATGCTCTGACCTAAAAGCAGACACTGAACCACTGAGCCACCCAGGCATCCCTGATGATGCATTTTTTACACTTTGGTAGAGCTCTTGTATTTTTAATCCAGGGGACTGATTTTATAGGAGGTATAAAGCTTGATTCCAATTTTTCAGTAGTAGGAAAAAGAATTAAAATAAAGCCTGGTAATAATTTTCTCAGTCCAAAAATCTATTCCAAAATTATTGTTCCTTTTTTCTTTAATAATTAATTTACCTTAAGTTTGATTATGCTATTTTGAAATGTTGCCTTTTTTTTTTTTAAGAAATGTTGCCTTTTAATGCATCTTTGGGAATCTTTTATCGAGAAAGTTTTCATATTATACAATGTAATCTGAACTATATATTTATATTTTAAAAACTATTTTGAATCTGAAGTCCTGCCATTTCACCATGGGGTTATCAGAATTTATTTGGTATACATAGCAGTAATACACCCTCACTATATAGGTGTGAAGCTATTGTTCAGTGGTTGTGCTCAATCACACATCTGGAAAATAGGTGAAGTTGAGATTGGAGATCAAATATTTAGTTTTCATTATAACTGCTTCTCAATTTTACAAGTGCTAAAAAAAACATGATTATGATGCAGATTGTTAGTAGTAACAGCAACAATATATAGAAAGAGGACAATGATAAGGGACTGCTAGAATTGGGCCATACTCCTAAGATTCTCGGATCTTTCACTGTCAAGAAATTGACAAAATCCATATGTAATTAAGACTGAAACTTGGGATATACAGTCAAAATATAAGAAGCAAATAATTCTGCATGTGCCATTAAAAGGGAAAGGGAGTATATAAACAAGTAGTTCTAGGAAATAATGCAATTAAATAAAAATTATCTTTCCAGGTCACATTTACCATCTCTAATATATTTTCTCTGACAGAAAAAATATTTGACAGAGAGAGAGAGAACAAGCAGGGGGAGGTGCAGAGGGAGAGAGAGAAGCAGACTCTCCACTGAGCATGAAGCCCAGTATGGGGCAAGATCTCAGTACCCTGGGATCATGACCTGAGCCAAAGACAGACACTGAATGGACTGAGCCACCCAGGTGCCCCTCAAACGCTTTATAATAGCATCTTTGAGTAAGAACTAGCCAACCTTTTGCCAAAGAAGTCAACTCAACTAAAGTAGCATTGACAAAGGTAGATTAAGGAATAGATTCCACTAATACAAAGCAGGGAAATAATGAAAAACTAGGACCATCTATGTGTACCTTAAAGGTTTAAGATCTAAATCAAAAAGAAAACAATTTCTTCCATAATTATCATCATACTACACAATGCAGGAGAATCACATTCTGAAGTTATCAGAGTCACATACTGCTATAGACTGAATCATATCATTCAAAAATTTATATGTTGAAGGTCTAATCCCCAATGTGATGGTTTTTGGAGATGGGGCTTTGAGAGATAATTAAGTTTAAGTTGAGGTCATACAGGTAGAACCTTCATGATGATATTAGTGCTCTTAACAAGAAAAGAAAATGCTCTCACTCTCTACCATGTAAGTATACAGCAAGAAGGTAGACATCTGCAATCCAGGAAGTGTCTCACTGAACCAAATCAGGTGGCATATCCATCTTGGACTTCCCAACCTTAAATAAATGTCTGTTATTTTAACTACTCAGTCTATGTCATTTTGATACAACAGTCAGAGCAGACACTGTCATCCAACACATACTCAATCTATCAGTTTCTCTTTTACATCCCTTTAGATATTTTCTGGTAAATCCAACAATAATCGAGAGAAAGTAAGATAGTGTATGGAAATGTTCACAGAATGGATCTGTAGCTTGTGACATTTGATAAAATCCTAGATGGAGTTTCTGGGGAAGAACTACATCCTTTTTTTTTAAAGATAAAAATTATCTTATTCAGCAGTTCTTAAAGGTGGAGGGAATGGTAGTAGGGACAGGGTTAGAGAGAGAGGAATGGAAGGAAGTGACAGGATCTATTGGAGACTATTATCTAAAATGAGTAGGTTCTAGATTATTATGTGAAATGAGTGGGTTCCAGACATATGTATTATGAATAGAATTCTCCAATTCAGGGCTAGAATTAGAGAAAGGTATAAAATTTAAGAGGGCACGAAAAAGTTCAGTTTTCAAAGATACGTAATATTTTATTGCAATCTCTTTAAATGCAAAAAAAGTTGAAAAATATCAAAGTTTTATTTTTTTAGAGTTTTAAAAGATTTTATTTTTATTTCACACACACACATACACACACACACACACACACACACAGGCAGAGCAAGCACAAGCAGGGGGAGCAAGAGGTGGAGAAGCAAGATTCCTGCTGAGCAGGAAGCCCAAAGCAGGGCTTGACTGCAGGACCCTAGGACCCTGGGATCATGACCTGAACAGAAGGCAGATGCTTAACCAACTGAACCACCCAGGAGTCTTGAAAAAATATCAAAATTTTAAATAAAGTCAGGATGTGATGCTTCATTTGCATGATCCTTCTCATTCACCTCAGCCTAATACCAACCTTTGTTTCAATAAAACTTAATTTACAAAAACAGAGGTGGGGCACCTAGGAGACTCAGTCCATTAAAGGCAGTGGCCTTCAGTCCAGGTCATGATCCCAGCATCCTGGGATAAAGCCCCATGTTGTGCTCCTTGCTCAGGAGGGAGCCTGTTTCTCCCACTCCCTCTGCCTGTTCCCCCTGCTTATGCTCTCTCTCTCTCTCTCTCTCTCTCAATCAAATAAATAAAGAAAATCTTAAAAAAAAACAAAAACAAAAACAAAGGCCACCTGTGGACCATTGATTCCTGATTTGAAAAAAAAAAAGTTTTAAATATTGCAGTATTTAAATAAAATGCAATCTATTTATATTTATATACAAATATTATTTGTCTTGAATACTGAGATTTTTGGGGCACCCCTTTGAATTTTGCACCTTAACAAAGTAACTCACTTGGCCTTAGTCCCAAACTCAAGAGAGACTCTAAAAACGTTCTGCTCATCTTTCTTAGAATCAATTATCTGAAGCATTTTTTTAAAAAAAGGAATGAGAAGCTAGGCAGAAAAAAATTTCAACTTCAGCATGAAACAATGTAAGATCAAAGCCTATAGTTACCAGAAATTGGGCTATACAGTATTCACATCAACAGTTTTAGATCTGAGGGTCCATTAGCACCCAAGTACATGAAGAGGACTCTAAAAACAATCAAAGCATCCTATTTTTAGCAAGTGCTTGACATAAAAAAATGTATCCTCTTTTATATATGAATGATTAAAGGGTGGAAACTATTAAAAATCCAGTGCAAAAGAAAGAATAGCATTATTATTTCAAAAGAGAATCAGTCTATTGAAAATAATTTAACACAAGAAATATATGAGGATTTTAAAAGTATCTGCTTCATGTCTTCAAAAAATTGAATATAAAGGCCTATATGAAGCAATATTAAAATATCATAAAGAGAAGTAGCTTAGATGAAGGTAATTAGCTAAAATAAAATATATGTTTGCTGGGGATGAACAAATCAATTTATACATAAAAATAAATACATGTCCATACAGTTGTAGAAAAATCACTTTTGGAATAATATTTAATCATGACTGTTACTGTCAATCAAAAAGATTCGTTATGTAATTTAACATTCACCAGATATTTCAGGTGAGGATTTTGCTCTGAGTGACAGAAGTATGTTGATTCGATAGTAAAAATACCCCTATGCCTCCATATCCTTGCCAAATAACTTCCAGACTATATTATGCCTCCAGTTAAGTAAAATCTTGAGTTGCTAAAGTTTAAGGTCTCAAAATATATTCAGTTTACTTGGTTCCTTTAGTCATCCAACAAACAGTTATTGAGCACCTTTTGTGTTCTAGACACATCTCTAACCTCTGAGAATAAAAAGCAAAACAAAACAAAAGTAAAAACAAAATTTAAAAACAATATACACCGTCCTTGTGAAGTTTACTTTCTATATATTTATTTATTTTTGGAGTTTACTTTCTAAGTATGTATGTGGGTGTAACTCTGTTGGGAAGGGTGATGAGTATCTATGGCTATGGAGAAAAAGCATAAAAGCAGTATGAGGTGTGTGTTGGCAGGTGGCAGAGGGTGGGAAATACTATGCCAAATCACTGGCTGGGGAAGACATCACAGAGAAGGTGGTACTTTGGGAAATAGCCAAATGAGGCAAAGAAACCAGCCTGTTGGGAGAATTCATGGGAGAATTCTACAGGCAGAGGGAAGAGCAGGAGTAAAGGCTTGAGAGCAGAGGTACACCTGGTGGCTAAAATGCCTGAAGTGGATTAAACAAGGGAGAAAGCATTAGGAGATGAGGTCCAAGATATTGGTGTGTGGGGCAACAGCACCAATTGTGAAGCAGGTAGGCCATGGTGAGGTCTTGCTTTTACTCTGAAATGACAAGGCTTTTAAATTTTTAAGAAAATGAGTTTAAGCGTATTATATGTTATGATCTTAATTTTGGGGACAAAACTATTTCTGATAATGGAATCCAAAGGCATAAGTTCTACATGTCTGCAAAATGTTACTGCTTTATGTTTAAGTCAATTTAAAAATCTAACATGCATCATCACTTAAGCTTCATCTTATAAATACTCTTACTAATTTTGACCAATTTACATTAAACTTATCTCAACCCTAAAAATTAAGTAATTCTGTGACGGTCAAGGCACCATTTCCAAATGTTAGTCAGTGATACAATTTTTTTTTTACTGATAATGAAAACATATCTAAATAGTTGGCATTATTTACAGTTGTGCTACCATCAGCTACAAGAAACAATACCATAGTTTGGCTTAACTTTTTTCTTCCAATGTAGACTGTAAATTCTTAGCAGCATCTCCAATTTCACTTATATTTTTAATGCTTATTTCCTTCAGGACATATAATTTCTATTGCCTCCAATAGATACTCTTATAAAATTACAAGCTGTAGTAAAAAGGCATCTGGGCAAATTTTTAACCTAATTCATAGTAATAGCATTATAGCGAAATCACTTTTATATGCAATTTTATTAAAAAATTAAGCTGGTGGAAATTTTAGTCCATATTTTCGTTCATTAATTTTTTTATCATGAATTTTCCATATGTCTGTGATAATTCTGTTATTAAAATATACATAATGGTACTTTCTACTGTATTTATTCAACAGACATTTTGTCAACACTATAAACATGTAGGAAACTTTCATTTCCTCTAAGAAATAATCTTTAAAATAAAAGTTACAATATCCATTTGATAAGATTCATAGGAAGATTTATGAGAAAATAGAACTGGGGACAGGCAGTGTTCCAAAAGAAAGGAGGAAAGGGAGAAAGAAAGAAAAAAGGAAAGAAGGAAAAAACAAAAGAAAGAAAGAAAGGGGCAAAAAAAAAAAAAAGACAATCACCCAGCAGTGAGGACAAATATGACTCCTAAAGGGGCACCTGGGTGGCTCAGTGTTTGAGCATCTGCCCTTAGCTCAGGTCGTGATCTCTAGGTCTTAGGATCAAGTCCTACATCAGGTTCCCCGCAGGGAGCCTGCCTCTCTCTGTGTGTCACAAACAAACAAACAAACAAGCAAACAAATAAATAAATAAAATCTTTAAAAAAATATATGACTCTTAAAACTAAGAGGACCTGCATTTTAGAAGCAAAAAGAAAAATAATAGCAAAAATAAAACCCACATCTAAATATAGAATGTGTCTGAAAACAAAAAACTAAAAAACTTACATAGTACATAGAGAATAAAAGAAACAAACAAGAACTACAATTATATGGAGCACAAAGTCATTGACAACATTAGAAACATGAAGACAAGGAACTAAGCTTTAAATTCTATGAGAAAATGGCTTTTAGTATAGAATTGTATACCCAGTAGTAGAATTATTTTCAGACAACAGGACTCAGAAATGTTACCACAAATGTATTAATTCCAAAAGCAAAGTTGGCAGATGTTTCCCATGAAGACAAAGAATTGAATCATAGAAAAATGGTGTAAGAATCTGGTAAAGATTCTTTACCAATAATTTAATGTGTAAGAATTGAAAGGAGAAAAAAATGAGTGCGAAATCTCAGAAGGAGAGACAGAACATGAGAGACTCCTAACTCTGGGAAACGAACTAGGGGTGGTGGAAGGGGAGGTGGGCTGGGGGTGGGGGTGACTGGGTGATGGTCACAGAGGGGGGCACTTGATGGGATGAGCACTGGGTGTTATTATATATGTTGGCAAATTGAACACCAAAAAAAATTAATTTATATAAAATAAAGAATTGAAAGCAAAAAAGAAAATAATTATAATCACAATCTGGTAATTAAATTATAAATAAGATCAATCTGAGAATGACAAAAACTAAGAAAGTATATAGTTCTTCACATGTTTGAGGAAGTATATAGTCTAATCTTTCATAATATTGTCACAAATATAAAATTTGGCATGTGCATTTAATATTTAAAATTATCTCAACAAGTGAAGAAAACGAAATGCATAATCTCCCTCAAATTAAAGGATAAGAGTTTTGAATAAGAAAAGTAAATGATAGAGCATAATAGTATCCTCAGTGAGAATGCAAGAAAAGAAAAACAGATTTTATATCAGTAGAAAAGGACAAAGTTGAATAATTAGATATCAATATCCTTAAAAATCAAAATAAATTACTACATCATCCTGGAAAAAAATGAATTTCCGCTGAATTAAAAGCATATAGCAAGAACTCTAATAACATAAGTATACTGGAATAGGCCATTAGACAATATATTTATGAATCTGGAGAGGAAAAGACATTAAGATACAATGAGTAGAAAACAAGTATGCAAACAGATACTTATACACAAATGCTCACAGCAGCAATATTCACAATAGCCAAAAGGTGGAAAGAATGCAGATGACCATCAGTGGATGAATGGATAAACAAAATTTGGTATTATACTTTTAATAGAATTTTTTTTAATTAATTTTTATTGGTGTTCAATTTACCAACATACAGAAAAACACCCAGTGCTCATCCCGTCAAGTGTCCACCTCAGTGCCCGTCACCCATTCCCCTCCAACACCCGCCCTCCTCCCCCTCCACCACCCCTAGTTCGTTTCCCCGAGTTAGGAGTCTTTATGTTCTGTCTCCCTTCCTGATATTTCCCAACATTTCTTCTCCCTTCCTTTATATTCCCTTTCACTATTATTCATATTCCCCAAATGAATGAGAACATACACTGTTTGTCCTTCTCTGAGTGACTTATTTCACTCAGCATAATACCCTCCAGTTCCATCCACGTTGAAGCAAATGGTGGGTATTTGTCGTTTCTAATTGCTGAGTAATATTCCATTGTATACATAAACCACATCTTCTTTATCCATTCATCTTTCGATGGACACCGAGGCTCCTTCCACAGTTTGGCTATTGTGGCCATTGCTGATAGAAACATCGGGGTGCAGGTGTCCCGACGTTTCATTGCATCTGAATCTTTGGGGTAAATCCCCAACAGTGCAATTGCTGGGTCGTAGGGCAGGTCTATTTTTAACTCTTTGAGGAACCTCCACACAGTTTTCCAGAGTGGCTGCACCAGTTCACATTCCCACCAACAGTGTAAGAGGGTTCCCTTTTCTCAGCATCCTCTCCAACATTTGTTGTTTCCTGCCTTGTTAATTTTCCCCATTCTCACTGGTGTGAGGTGGTATCTCATTGTGGTTTTGATTTGTATTTCCCTGATGGCAAGTGATGCAGAGCATTTTCTCATGTGCTTGTTGGCCATGTCCATGTCTTCCTCTGTGAGATTTCTCTTCATGTCTTTTGCCCATTTCATGATTGGATTGTTTGTTTCTTTGGTGTTGAGTTTAATAAGTTCTTTATAGATTTTGGAAACTAGCCCTTTATCTGATACGTCATTTGCAAATATCTTCTCCCATTCTGTAGGTTGTCTTTTAGTTTTGTTGACTGTATCCTTTGCTGTGCAAAAGCTTCTTATCTTGATGAAGTCCCAATAGTTCATTTTTGCTTTTGTTTCTTTTGCCTTTGTGGATGTATCTTGCAAGAAATTACTGTGGCCAAGTTCAAAAAGGGTGTTGCCTGTGTTCTCCTCTAGGATTTTGATGGACTCTTGTCTCACATTTAGATCTCTCATCCATTTTGAGTTTACCTTTGTGTATGGTGAAAGAGAGTGGTCCAGTTTCATTCTTCTGCATGTGGATGTCCAATTTTCCCAGCACCATTTATTGAAGAGACTGTCTTTCTTCCAATGGATAGTCTTTCCTCCTTTATCGAATATTAGATGACCATACATTTCAGGGTCCACTTCTGGGTTCTCTATTCTGTTCCATTGATCTATGTGTCTGTTTTTGTGCCAGTACCACACTGTCTTGATGACCACAGCTTTGTAGTACAACCTGAAATCTGGCATTGTGATGCCCCCAGCTATGGTTTTCTTTTTTAAAATTCCCCTGGCTATACGGGGTCTTTTCTGATTCCACACAAATCTTAAAATAATTTGTTCTAACTCTCTGAAGAAAGTCCATGGTATTTTGATAGGGATTGCATTAAACGTGTAAATTGCCCTGGGTAACATTGACATTTTTACAATATTAATTCTGCCAATCCATGAGCATGGAATATTTTTCCATCTCTTTGTGTGTTCCTCAATTTCTTTCAGAAGTGTTCTATAGTTTTTAGGGTATAGATCTTTTACCTCTTTGGTTAGGTTTATTCCTAGGTATCTTATGCTTTTGGGTGCAATTGTAAATGGGATTGAGTCCTTAATTTCTCTTTCTTCAGTCTCATTGTTAGTGTATAAAAATGCCATTGATTTCTGGGCATTGATTTTGTATCCTGCCACGCTACCAAATTGCTGTATGAGTTCTAGCAATCTTGGGGTGGAGGCTTTTGGGTTTTCTATGTAGAGTATCATGTCATCGGCGAAGAGGGAGAGTTTGACTTCTTCTTTGCCAATTTGAATGCCTTTAATGTCTTTTTGTTGTCTGATTGCTGAGGCGAGGACTTCCAGAACTATGTTGAACAGCAGTGGTGAGAGTGGACATCCCTGTCTTGTTCCTGATCTTAGGGGAAAGGCTCCCAGTGCTTCCCCATTGAGAATGATATTTGCTGTGGGCTTTTCGTAGATGGCTTTTAAGATGTCAAGGAAAGTTCCCTCTATCCCAACACTCTGAAGGGTTTTGATCAGGAAAGGATGCTGTATTTTGTCAAATGCTTTCTCTGCATCTAATGAGAGGATCATATGGTTCTTGGTTTTTCTCTTGCTGATATGATGAATCACATTGATGGTTTTACGAGTGTTGAACCAGCCTTGTGTCCCAGGGATAAATCCTACTTGGTCATGGTGAATAATTTTCTTAATGTGTTGTTGGATCCTATTGGCTAGTATCTTGTTGAGAATTTTTGCATCCATGTTCATCAGGTATATTGGTCTGTAATTCTCCTTTTTGGTGGGGTCTTTGTCTGGCTTCGGAATTAAGGTGATGCTGGCCTCGTAGAACGAATTTGGAAGTACTCCATCTCTTTCTATCTTTCCAAACAGCTTTAGTAGAATAGGTATGATTTCTTCTTTAAACGTTTGATAGAATTCCCCTGGGAAGCCATCTGGCCCTGGACTCTTGTGTCTTGGGAGGTTTTTGATGACTGCTTCAATTTCCTCCCTGGTTATTGGCCTGTTCAGGTTTTCTATTTCTTCCTGTTCCAGTTTTGGTAGTTTGTGGCTTTCCAGGAATGCGTCCATTTCTTCTAGATTTCCTAATTTATTGGCGTACAGCTGTTCATAATATGTTTTTAAAATCGTTTGTATTTCCTTGGTGTTGGTAGTGATCTCTCCTTTCTCATTCATGATTTTATTAATTTGAGTCTTCTCTCTCTTCTTTTTAATAAGGTTGGCTAATGGTTTATCTATCTTATTAATTCTTTCAAAGAACCAACTCCTGGTTCTGTTGATCTGTTCCACAGTTCTTTTGGTCTCGATATCATTGAGTTCTGCTCGAATTTTAATTAACTGTCTTCTTCTGCTGGGGGTGGGGTCTATTTGTTGCTTTTTCTCTAGTTCCTTTATGTGTAAGGTGAGCTTTTGAATTTGAGATCTTTCCAGTTTTTGAATGGATGCTTGTATTGCGATGTATTTCCCCCTCAGGACTGCTTTTGCTGCATCCCAAAGATTTTGAACGGTTGTATCTTCATTCTCATTAGTTTCCATGAATCTTTTTAATTCTTCCTTAATTTCCTGGTTGACCTTTTCATCTTTTAGCAGGATGGTCCTTAACCTCCACGTGTTTGTGGTCCTTCCATACTTCTTGTCGTGATTAAGTTCTAATTTCAAGGCATTATGGTCTGAGAATATACAGGGGACTATCCCGATCTTTTGGTATCGGTTCAGACCCGATTTGTGACCCAGTATGTGGTCTATTCTGGAGAAAGTTCCATGTGCACTTGAGAAGAATGTGTATTCAGTTGAGCTTGGATGTAAAGTTCTGTAGATATCTGTGAAATCCATCTGGTCCAGTGTATCATTTAAAGCTTTCGTTTCTTTGGAGATGTTGTGCTTAGAAGACCTATCCAGGGTAGAAAGAGCTAGATTGAAGTCACCAAGTATAAGTGTATTATTATCAAGGTATTTCTTCAGTTTGGTTATTAATTGGTTTAAATATTTGGCAGCTCCCACATTCGGGGCATATATATTGAGGATTGTTAAGTCCTCTTGTTGGATAGGTCCTTTGAGTATGAGATAGTGTCCCTCTTCATCTCTCACTATAGTCTTTGGGGTAAATTTTAATTTATCTGATATAAGGATGGCAACCCCTGCTTTCTTTTGAGGACCATTTGAATGGTAAATGGTTCTCCAACCTCTTATTTTCAGGTTGTAGGTGTCCTTCTGTCTAAAATGAGTCTCTTGTAGACAGCAAATAGATGGGTCCTGCTTTTTTATCCAGTCTGAAACCCTGCGCCTTTTGATGGAGTCATTAAGCCCGTTCACGTTCAGAGTTACTACTGATAGATATGAGTTTAGTGTCATCATATCTATTCAGTCCTTGTTTTTGTGGATTGTTCCACTGAACTTCTTCTTAAAGGGGAATTTTAAGAGTCCCCCTTAAAATTTCTTGCAGAGCTGGTTTGGAGGTTACATATTCTTTCAGTTGCTGTCTGTCTTGGAAGCTCTTTATCTCTCCTTCCATTTTGAATGAAAGCCTTGCTGGATACAGTATTCTTGGTTGCATGTTCTTTTCATTTAGGACCCTGAATATATCCTGCCAGCCCTTTCTGGCCTGCCAGGTCTCTGTGGAGAGGTCTGCTGTTACCCTAATATTCCTCCCCATAAAAGTCAGGGACTTTTTTTCTCTTGCTGCTTTAAGGATTTTCTCCTTATCTTTGGAATTTGCAAGCTTCACTATTAAATGTCGAGGTGTTGAACGGTTTTTGTTGATTTTAGGGGGGGATCTCTCTATTTCCTGGATCTGAATGCCTGTTTCCCTTCCCAGATTCGGAAAGTTTTCAGCTATGATTTGTTCAAATACATATTCTGGCCCTCTGTCCCTTTCGGCGCCCTCAGGAACCCCAATTAAACGTAGGTTTTTCTTCCTCAGGCTGTCATTTATTTCCCTTAATCTATCCTCATGGTCTTTTAATTGCTTGTCTCTTTTTTCCTCAGTTTCCCTCTTTGCCATCAACTTATCTTCTATGTCACTCACTCGTTCTTCCACCTTGTTAACCCTCGTCGTTAGGACTTCTAGCTTGGATTGCATCTCATTTAATTGATTTTTAATTTCTGTCTGATTGGATCTAAATTCTGCAGTCATGAAGTCTCTTGAGTCCTTTATGGTTTTTTCTAGAGCCACCAGTAGCTGTAAAATAGTGCTTCTGAATTGGCTTTCTGACATTGAATTGTAATCCATATTTTGTAACTCTGTGGGATAGTGGGCTGTTTCTGATTCTTTTTTTTGAGGTGAGGTTTTCCTTCTAGTCATTTTGCTCAGTGCAGAGTGGCCAAAAACAAGTTGTATTGGGAAAAGGAGAAAAAGAGAGAGAAGGAAAGAAAAGAGAAAAAGAAAAAAGAGAAAGAGGAAAAAAAAAGGGGGGGGGAAGAGAAGAAAAAGAAAGAAAAAGAAAGAAAGGAGATAAAAGAAAAAAAGGGGGGGTGGGGCGGGGTAAGCAATCAGAAATCAAGAAGAAAGAAAAAAAAAAAAGCACAAAACAAAACAAACAAATAAAAAAAAAACACAAAAAAAAACCAAAAACAAAAACAAAAAAAAACCAAAAGCAAAAACCATGGGGAGTATCTTCCGATTCTGTGTACTTTAAGTCCCTTGACTTCCCTTGGAACTGGTCCGTCTCGCTGGTCTTCTGGGGGAGGGGCCTGCTGTGCTGACTCTCAGGTGTTAGCACTTGGGGGAGCTGCTCTGCCCCTGCCTGGTGCAGGGCTCAGTGGGGGTTGTTCACCCCGTGAGGCCCCAGGAGGAAGCCACAGTGGCGGGGGCAGCTCTGGGACCCTGGGGTCAGCTCCCGCAGTAGCTCCGGGTCTCTCCGGCTGCAGGGCCTGGGGGCTCCCGGGCGGGGCCGCTGATCTGCTCAGTTCCAGGCAGGAGCGTCCTTGCTGTCCTGGGCCCTCCCGGCCTCTGCCTGTCCCGGGGGAGGCCGGATCCTGGGCTGTGTCCCGGCGCCCTGTGCTCCGGGGCCTGCGCTGTTGGATTCGCGCTCCCGCCCCGCAGCCCCCTCCGCGGAGCCGCCGCCCGAGCCCCTCCGAGCTGTTCCCGGAGCCGCGCAGCCCCCTCCGCGGAGCCGCCGCCCGAGCCCCTCCGAGCTGTTCCCGGAGCCGCGCAGCCCCCTCCGCGGAGCCGCCGCCCGAGCCCCTCCGAGCTGCTCCGGGTCCCGCCGAGCGCTGCAGCCCTTAGGGAGCTCGGTGCGCTCTCGGGGGCGCAGTTCCTCTGTTACTGTCCCCGGGAGCCCGAGGGCATCCCCGCCTTTCTGGGGATCCTGCTCCAATTCCCCGGGAGGCCTTTCCGCGGGGAAGGTTGGTGCAGCTCCTGCTCCTCCGGGCCGGGGCTCTCCTGTCCTGGGGACACTCGCCCCGGCCTCAGCCCAGCTCCTCGGGGCCCCTCCCCCTTGGAGGCCTTTTGTTCCTTTATTTCTTTTTCCCCGTCTTCCTACCTTGATAGAAGCGCGAACTCTTCTCACTGTAGCGTTCCAGCTGGTCTCTCTTTAAATCTCAGGCCGAATTCGTAGATTTTCAGGATGATTGGATGGTTTTCTAGGTAATTTGTTGAGGACAAGTGACCTGGAGACCCTACTCCTCCGCCATCTTGCCCCTCCCCCCCTCCTTTTAATAGAATTTTTATTCAGTCATAAGAAATTACAAAGTACTGATATATGCTATACTATTTTGAACCTCAAAAACATCATTCAAAGTGAAAGAAGCCAGATGAAAAAGGCCATATATTATATGATTACATTATATGAAATTGCTACAAAAGATAAATCCATAGAGAAAAAACAAACTAGTGGTTGGCAGTTATTGGAGGGAGGAGGGAAAGGAAATTAACTGCTTAGTGCATTGTGGGTTTTCTTTTAAGGCAATGAAAATATTTTGGAACTAGAGGTGTTGGTTCACAACATTATGGATATACTGAATAGCACTGAAACGTATACTCTAAAATGGTTGATTTTATGCAATTTCCACCTCAATTAAAGAAAAGTAACACATACACAACTAGCAAAAATAAAATCATTTTTGTGATTTTACATATATCATTTAATATGATTTTGGAAATTTGGACCATAGCAATGAGAAAAATCTGAACATACCAACTACCAGCCAACAGTATGAATTAGTAATTAAAATCTCCCAACAAACAAAAGTCCAGGGCCAGATGGTTAATTACTGGTAAATTCTACTAGACATTTTAGTTAGAATTAATACCGATCCTTCTCAAAGTCTTCCAAAAGTTTAAAAAAGGAGGAAACACTTCCAAACTCATTTTATGAGGTTATAATTACCCTGACACCAAAAGCAGACAAGAACACTACAAGAAAAGAAAATTATAGGCCAATATCCTGGATAAGTATAAATGCAAGAATCCGCAACCAAATATTTTCAGACAAAATTCAACAATACCTTAAAAGGAAGTATACCATAATCAAGTGGGATTCATTCCAAGGATGCAAGGATGGTTCAACACCTGTAAATCAATCAATGTGATTAACACCACATTAACAGAAGGAAGGACAAAAAAAATCATATGATCATCTCAATAGATGCAGTTTACTGCATTAAGCATTTGACAAAACCCAACATCTATTCATGATTAAAAAAATCTTAAAAAAGAGTATAGATAGAATATGTCTCAACATAATAAAGACCATATATGACAAGCCTATAGCTAGCATTATCTAAGTGTTGAAGAGCTGAACCTTTCCCTCTAATATCAGGTACAAGAGATGGTTGCTTGCTCTTACCACTTTTATTCAACATTGATACTGGAAGTCCTAACCAGAGCAATTAAGGAAGAAAAAGAAATAAGAGGCGTCTAAATCAGAAATGAAGAAGTAAAACTGTCTCTATTTAATGATGACATGATATAATGAAAACCCCAGAGACTCCATTAAAAAACTGTTGGAACTAATCAACAAGTTCAAGAAAGCTGCAGGATAAAAAATCAATATACAAAATCAACTGTGTTTCTATAAATTAACAATGAAATATCATAAAGAGAAATTAAGAAAATTATTCCGTTTTACAACTGCACACCAAATAATAAAATACCCTTAGACTATAGAACTGGTTACAAGGGGGATGCCTGGGTGGCTCAGTGGTTGAGCATCTGCCTTCAGCTCAGGGCGTGATTCTCAGGGTCCCGGGATCGAGTCCTGCATCGGGCTCCCTGCCCGGAGCCTGCTTCTTCCTCTGCCTATGTCTGCCTCTCTTTCTCTCTCTCTCTCTCTCTCTCTCTCTCTCATGAATAAATAAATAAAATCTTAAAAAAATAAACAAAAATTTAAAAAGAACTAGTTACAAGGAAATTGGCCAGCTCTTTTCCCCATGTCATATTTTCCTGTAACTGAAGGCCTATGTGACCTAATATATCCAATATTTTTAATGTCCTTTTTTTATCCAAGTATTGTGATAAAAATACTCTCACTATTTATCTCTTCACATGAAATTTCCAAGAATGTAGAACATGCTCTTGATTTTTTTAATTTTTTTAAGATTTATTTTTATTTATTTATGATAGAGAGAGAGAGAGAGAGAGAGAAGCAGAGGGAGAAGCAGGCTCCATGCAGGGAGCCCAACGCAGGACTCGATCCCGGGACTCCAGGATCGCGCCCTGGGCCAAAGGCAGGCGCAAAACTGCTGAGCCACCCAGGTATCCCCTTGATTTTTTTTTTTTTTGAGTGATTGCAGATTGTGACAAATCCTCAATGATCTCTTCCGTAGCAATAAAGCACATGCCAATGTATATATATATAAAAAAAAATTCCTGGACACAACATAGAACAAAGAAGAAAATCAGCCCATCCTTGTCTCAAAAGAAGTTGAGTCTGAGATCCCATGTTCATTGTTCATTATATACTTTTGACATATAATACTTAAGACAGAGTGTGATACTCTCATAACTAAATCAACTACAAAAAAATGTCAAGTTCTACTTTAAGGACAATGAGATTCTTCATTGAACTGGTTATGGGAGAAATGTACCCATCTTTTCTATTTTCCTCTTCACTGAACTTCTGGAATATGTTTCTCTAAATGTCTCACACCCAGAAATTCCAAGTGCAAGAGTTTTACAAAATATATTTTTATTATTAAAATATTACATAATGATAAAATCTTTAAAAATACAGAAAATCACCAAGAAGAAAACAGATCTATATATGTACCATCTGTAGATGAATATTGTTAATGTTTTCAAATATATCTTACCAGTGTTTCATTTAGGCATGAATACATAATAAATTGACCATTCATCATTATATATTATTTTGTAGGTGGCTTTTGCTCTTTTTCAGATTATAAGTCACCAGAAACATTTTTTCCAAGTAGTTATCAAATGTTAGTGGTCATTAAAAAAAAGAATAAAATACCTAGGAATAAAATTAAGCAAGGAGGTAAAAGTCCTATAATTGAAAACTGTAAGACATTAATACTTTTCTAGGTTCTAAGAATACAGTAATAAAAAAAAGTTAATGGGAAACAGATAATAAACCTGTATATATAACAAATTTTCAAGTGATAATGAGTAAAAGGATTTTACTACCTAAGTAAAATCCTACCTAAGTAGGGGTTACTACTTAGGTAAAATGGCCATTGAGGTCCTTTTAAGGAGAGGACAAATGAACAAAGATCAGAATTTCTTAAGGCTGATTAGCTCTGTCTAACTTTCAAGTCTAGTCTATTTCTAGCTAATTATCTTTTGGTTTAGTTCTTTGAAACACTTTATACTAAAATGTTCCTTATACTAAAATGTTCTAATCAAAAATCAAAAATCAAGCTTACTATTCAATTCTTAGCTATTTAATTAATTCTTGTGAAAGAAAAACCTCCATAAAATCCAATGTCTTTGTCACTTCCATTCAGATGCTGTTTTTTTTCCAATATTATTATTATTATATGCAGATTTACCCAGTGTGAACTTTTTAAGGTTTATTTTTCTATCTCTGAAATCTGAAGCATCTTGAAATCACTCAGTTATGGGACAGTGACAACATATTCATTGCCATACACATACAAACTTGTCATAGCTGTTCATATTGTCACCACTTTGAGCTATATGTAATCTTGAGAGTTCGTATATTGCATTTAATTGCCATTTTGCATAGCTTCAAAAAAATTACACTCTGATTCTGCTTTAAAATGAAAGTAAAGTTTTACCCAGGAATGCTTAGAAATGAAACAAGTAGCATAAATATGAAGCAAGTAATTGTCACTGGAGGAATGGAGCACTCTGGTCCACAGAATCTCCCACTGGGGCTTGTTCACATGGTAGTAGCAGATGTTCAAAGGGAGAAAGGAGAAATGCACAGGTCCTCTTGATGACTAGGTTCTCAATTGGCACAGTGTCACTTCCACCACATTCTGTTAGCTCAAGCAAGTGATGAGGCCAAGGCAAACACAAATGGTAGGGAAGTAGACCGTTTACCTTGATAATAGGAGTTGCAACATCACACTGAAAGGGGTGTGTGTGTGTGTGTGTGTGTGTGTGTGTGTTTAAGATAAAAGTACATTTTAATAAAGAAAAATATTCAACGTTGAAGGCTCAGACATTCTTGGGGTACTAGGAAGGGGAATTCCACTCCTTCCTCCCACCTCCCCACATCATTGTGGAGGCAGGGTAACAAGTTTTTCTGATCTTGGAAGGAATGAGGAGCAGGGAGACTTTCCTCTGTCTGGATGTCACTCCTCAGGGGCTGCCTGGCTGCCAGTTGGTTTGTTTCTGTGTGCCTCTCACCTACCTTTGGCACCCTTGCCCAAGTCCCCTATGGAATGCAGGGATGGTGCCTTCCAGGGGACAAGAGGGCACATCAGCTGGCGAAGATAGATATATATATATATATATCTATATACAGAGATAGATGATAGATAGATAGATAGATATTCTATATATTCATTTATTATATATATTCATATATTCATACATATATGAATAGTGGAGATTTAGGCTAGTTTACAAGAAATCTACCTACAACTACACACCACTATCACAACCAAATGCATAAAAAGCTGGCAAATCCTTTGAGTATATGAAAGAAATCTCAAAACCCTGAGAATTCGGAGTGACTAAGTCATGTGATTCAGATGTTACACAGGACTACCATTAAGTAATCAATACCAGTTTGTGAGAAACTTCTAACTTTGAATATAATCTGCATATTTTCAGATGGCAAGTGATTCCACTGATGCCCAAGTCTTGTCCCATAGGAATTTCTGACAGAATCTTGACATCCCTCAAAATTGTGCTATCAATGATAAAACTACTGAAGGGTTCAAGATCATGAGAACAGATTACATGCTTCCCATGTCAAGACATCTGGGAGAGCTCTTCCAATAAGTGTAAACATTTTAAGTGGAAAGAGTTGGGATGCCTGAGTGGCTCAGTGGTTGAGCGTCTGCCTTCAACTCAGGGCGGGATCCTGGAGTCCCGAGATCTAGTCCCCCATCCAGCTCCCTGCTTGGAGCCTGCTTCTCTCTCTGCCTGTGTCTCTGCCTCTCTCTCTGGGTCTTTCATGAATAAATAAAGTCTTTTAAAAAAGTGATAATAGCAATTGCTATGATTTAATTGGTAGTTTTTCTTTCCTTTAAGTAATGCATAAAATAATGACATTTCATTTAAGGACATATTAGATTTTCTTTGGGGAAAAACTGAAAAAATAGATATCATTCACCTGGTTGAGCTGCTTCTACCACTATTATGGGTGCATTTATCATATAATCAAGTTAAATAGAGGTTTAATTTCAGGTATGAAATTAGACAACTTACACTCAGATGGCTACTTATTCTTTCTTAGATCATGGGTTTCTAAACTTTATTGAGTGTGAGAATTATTTGGGGAGCATCTCTGGCATTAGGTCCTCTAGGTATGAGAATGGAAAGTGGAGTCTAGGACTCCACATTTTGAACTAGTTACCCAAATCATGCTTGTGCACCAGGAACCACACTTGGGAAAATCTGTTCTAGACCATTTTCTCTTTAACTGGGTGCGATATGATGTTTTCGTAATTACTGTGTGATGATAAGAGCTACAAATGCTATTTATAGACTTTGATCCTTCTACTTATTATCTTTTAAAAGAAGTACTTTTATCTCAACATCAGTCATCATCAGGGAAATACAAATCAAAACATGATGACATGCCACCTTACACCTGTCAGAATGGTTAAAATTAACAACAGAAGAAACAACAGGTGTTAGCAAGGATGTGGAGAAAGGGGAGCCCTCTCACACTATTGGTGGGAATACAAACTGGTGCAGCCATTCTGGAGAACAGTACAGGGGTTCTTCAAAAAGTTAAAAATGGAACTACCCTATGATCCAGCAATTGCAGTACGAGGTATTTACCCAAAGGATAAAAAAATACAGATTTGAATAGGTACATGCACCTTGATGTTTATAGCAGCACTATTAACAACAGCTAAATAATAGAAAGAGCCCAAATGTCCTTTGAATGATGAATGGATAAAGATATGATATACACACACACCCGCGCACACACACACACACAATGGAATATCCCTCAGCCATCACAAAGAATGACATCTTGCCATTTGCAACAATGTGGATGGAGCTAGAGTGTATTATACTAAGCATATAACTCAGAGAAAGACAAATATCATAGGATTTCACTCATGTGGAATTTAAAAAACAAAATAGATTAACGTATGGTAAGGAAAAAAGAGAGAGGGAAGCAAACCATAAGAAAGACTCTTAACTATAGAGAACAAACTGAAGGTTGATGGAGGCATGTGGGTGGGAGATGGGTTAAGTGGGTGATGGATATTAAGGAGGGCACTTGTGATGAACACTGGGTGTTGTATGTAAGTGATGAATCACTAAATTCTATTCCTGAGACTAATATTACATTATATGTTACCTAACTAGAATTTAAATAAAAATTTGAAAACAAATATTTTTAAAACAGTATAAAATATGAATAGGAAAGATGTACATCAACTTTAGGCTTATTTCACACCTGGAGAGGGGAAGATAGGATTAAGGAAAGTAAAAAGAAAGTTTCAATTGTGTGATGTTTCATGTCTCTCAAAAAAATTAATTATTGTCAACATCGCAAATATAAGTCTGCCTGGTGTGTGCTCCAGGGGGAGCCGCCACATGAGTAGTATAGACAGAGTGCCACCCCTGCTCCGAATTGTATGTTCCATGTTCTCTATGTCACGTGTGAAAATACTGACATTTTAAAAGATACATGTAGTTTATACAATAATATTATGGTGTTACATTATTCTCTATATTTTTTAAACTTACATAATTTTTAAAAATTAGTAGTTATCAAAAACCCTCATTTTATTACGTGGAAATATATGAAATTGCCAAGACTTAGTCATTTTGGACGACAAAACCAGCAATTTCACATGTTCAACTCAGTATAGACAATGAAGAAAAATTCATTTTAGCTATTCAAGTTTCCTGATATTCTATATAATTAATATCTTCCTAATCTGGGTTTGCAACAGAATAAAACAAAAGGGATTTGCTCAAAATTCACCTTATCATATGTTATATTCAACCTTGCACTAAACTTAATATATAAACTAACAAGGATCCCTGGGTGGCGCAGCGGTTTGGCGCCTGCCTTTGGCCCAGGGCGCGATCCTGGAGACCCGGGATCAAGTCCCACGTCAGGCTCCCGGTGCATGGAGCCTGCTTCTCCCTCTGCCTGTGTCTCTGCCTCTCTCTCTCTCTCTCTCTCTGACTATCATGAATAAATAATTAAAAAAATTAAAAATATATATATATAAACTAACATTAAAACTTAATAAAAATATACTGTACAACTTGCAGTCAACACTGAAGTCACGTTTTTCCTTGCACAGAGAGTGGGCAAATATTGTCTGGCCAGGAACCTGTGGGCCAATGTCTTAGTGTTTAATCTTGATTGTTTTCATTTAATTTCTTGCATGTGTGTTATGTAGAACAGATGTATAGCATTTCTTAATATTAAGGTATTATATTACCAATCCTGAGGAGTTCTGATTTTTCCCCGACTTTACAACTCTGTTATATTTTTCCTTACTGTACATACTTTTAATTTTCTCTTCTGTATTTTTTTATTCCATTTGTTCTTTCTTCCTGGAGTTTACAACTATTTACTTGCTATCTATTACATACTGGTCATTGTGCTAAGCACTGGGGGTACAAAACTTTCACAAAGCTGACATGATGATTATCTATGTTTCTAATATTTCCTACAAACTCTTTGGATATTTCCCCTTAAGATTTAATCTGTATATACACAGTACCCTACACTGTCTATCTAGATGTCAGTGTGACTCACAAAACACATTAACCCACTAACTCTTAAAAAAGGGGGCTTGATCTATACTCATCCAATAGAAAGTGTCAAAAACTGAGAAGGAGGTATGGGCCTCTTGGTGAAGCATTCCAGGAAGAAAGCACACATCTCTGTGACCATACTGATTAGTTCATCCCTTTAAGGCAATGGCTTGCCAACTGTAGTGGACCTCAGAATCAGCCAAAGGTTATTAAAACACTCTTTGCTGAGCCCCACCAGAAAGTTTCTAATCAGTGGGTTTGGGGTGCAACTGAGAATTCACATTTATGCTCATCCTTGTACAAGAACCACACTTTAAGAATCCTTGCCACAGAACTTATGAAATTGTGCAGAAAAAGAAGGAAATAGCCACTTTTGCTTTCTAAGTATGGAGAGTTTTTCTTTTAATTTTCATTTCTACTATACGTAGTTTTACACTTAACATTTCCTTTAAATCATTTTTAGAAGTATCAAAACAACTAAAAAATTCACACTCAGTACAATGATATAAAATTAGTAGAGTTCATCTTTCTTTCAACAAAACAGTATTAATTTAGTGTTTGCTTTAAATGGCTCTTTGGGGGCAGCTCGGGTGCCTCAGTGGTTTAGCGCTGCCTTCAGCCCAGGGTGTGATCCTGGAGACCCGGGGTCGAGTCCCATATCCGGCTCCCTGCATGGAGCCTGCTTCTCCTTCTGCCTGTGTCTCTGCCTCTCTCTCTCTCTCTCTATCTCTCTCTCTCTCCTCTCTGTGTATTCTCATGAATAAATAAATAAAATCTTTAAAGATAAAATAAAATAAATAGCTGTTTGGGTGGTTCAGTGGTTGAGCACTGGGTGTTGTATGTCTTTGGCCTCAGGTTGTGATCCCGGGATCCTGGGATCGAGTCCCACACTGGGCTCCCCAGAGGGAGCCTGCTTCTCCCTCTGCCTGTGTCTCTGCCTCTCTGTGTGTCTCTCATTAATAAATAAGTAAAATCAGTAAAAAAAATAAAAATAAAATAAATGGCTCTTATGAACTTTTCCAAAGATTGTGCTCTCTTATAGTCTAATCTAAGACTTCTGGATTACTTTTATCTAAAAATTAGAAAAATGTGTGATACAATTTAAATGCTAGTAATACCTTAATTTTACTGTTTTAGCTCTATCTTGGGCAAAATTATAAGTACATTATATGATTCCTTTAGACTTGATGGATATGAGAGAATTCTATCATCCTAGAACAAGGTTAAAACTCTCCAAAGGGAGGGATGATTTATGTAATGTTGGTACCAAGATACAAGACCAGTATATCTATTCCCCCCCGCCTTTTTTTTAAATCATAGGCATTTGATTTTAGATTGAGAACATGTTGAGGTTATTTGAAACTTTAAATTTGCAGGAATATTTAAATGCTTACAGTCAGGTAAGTAAAATATTTAAAGTTGGATTTATGATTTTCAATAATTCTTAGGAGTCATGTCTCAGAATAAATTAAATATTTTATTTAAAGAAACAATTAACATATATGTTTCACATCGGGAAGTCTTTTTCAATATGGTTTCTGACACTGAATACAGTAATCACAATGTTGGCAAAATGAGATTGTGTAGAGACCTCTTAAGTTTTCAGAAGATAGCACTTCAAGAGCTAGGGCAGGGATAGAGGAGGGCCACTTTGCTATACTCTTCTTATTAGGGGATGAAGAATCTTTGATTTCTGAAAACCCCCAGGGACCTGCCATTCCAAGATATGCTACTAGTTTTTGGAGATATAATTTACCAATGGAATTTAGAAATGATAAATCCACCTCTCCGGGAGTTGGTTCACTGGGTGCATAAGGAAACAAAAAGTAACAAGAAAAAAAGCAAAATATGCAATCCCTTGGTTCTTTTTATTATTATTCTTAGTTATTTTAATAACTAAAATGGAGGAGATGGACCAAGCTAGATGTTGGCTGGTCCAAACCACAGCCTCTAATCCTAGGGCACCAAGTAAAGGAATGTGTTGAAGTAGAATTGACATCAGGTCAAATTTAGATTTTGGATATCATGAGAGAAAACCCCTAGGCTCAGAATCATTTCCAAAGAGAAGGCTATGTTGAAACAACAGATAGCAAAAAAGGCTAGACTTATTGCCAAGACAATGGAAAAATGCAAAGGATAGAGTCAAAGAATTTGTCCCAGCAAACTAGAAATATTTAAATAGTTATTTAAAAATGGAATGAATACAGATCAAACAAGGATGGGGTAAAACAAAGTGGAAAGGAAATGGGGGAGAATCAAGGGACTCATCCCAGGACTGTAGAAAACTTTAAGCAGTTATTAAAAATGGGATGAATAAAGCAGATGTTGATGGAGTCAAAATGAAGATCTTTCTTTTTTAAAGATTTTATTTATTTATTCATGACAGAGAGAGAGAGAGGCAGAGAAACAGGCAGAGGGAGAAGCAGGCTCCACACAAAGAGCCTGGTATGGGACTCGATCCCAGGACTCTGGGATCATGCCCCAAGCTGAAGGCAGATGCTCAACTGCTGAGCCACCCAGGCGTCCCTCAAAAATGAAGATCTTAATGCAGTACTCTCAGAGTTTGGGTGGGCCAATGAGAACCCCTCTTGGTTCTCCAATATTGAAATGCCCTAAAAAAAATCTTTATTCACTCTAGTTTCAGTGATGATCCCACAAGCAATCAAATAATTACAAGTACTAACACCCCTCCCTCAGTGGAGACCTGGGGTCTTACGCCCATAAATGGGGAAAATGATTAGGGAATGGAGAAAAGATGTTTCTAAACTATTTGACATGGGATCCCTGTACGTTCTGGTACCAAAACCTATTGGTGAAGCCCTACTAGGGGCTATAATTAAATTGAGAGATTAAGGGGAAAGTTCAGATGAAAACTGCAATATTTGAGCAGATTTTATGTGAAGTGGTAGCATCTCTTTTACCTGAATATATTATGGGGATGGAGATGAATGTATTATATTGTGTCTGGGAAAGATTTCTCCTACCTAGTATAAAAAAACTAGTGGCATGCAAATCTATCCTTCAGCCAATATTAATTAGATATACTAAATAGGAACCAAGAAGATTGCCCACGCCTACATCAAAGAATGTGGGATAGAAGCTAGACTGCTGGTATGAACAAATTATCTGCACAACTGTCTGTGCTGAGCATCGATGAGGGTTTATTGCAAAACTCTGTGAGCATCATCTAGCAATAACTACTAGGATTACTAGGATTTGGGACCAGAAAATGTCAATTTGAGAGACAATTAGTAGCTGGATATCAGGTTTTGATTGAGACTGCCCTTATAAATGAACTTATGAATAATCTTGAAGACTGAAACACCTACCATATCTTGAGTGAGATCTGAGAGATGCTGGAATAGAAAAGGCAATGCTCAGAAGAGTTCCAAAAGAACCATAAAATGCTTTACACAAGAATATGCTACTAGGAGAATGTAAGGAGATATTAGTGAACAGAAAGTCCCTTTTCCCCTACGGTCAACTTTGGAACTACCTGAATTGCTGTCTGACCCTGCTGCTACTTGGGTGGTGCCCCCAAATGGCTCTTGATTGACAAAGATCTGCTTGGTTTAACAATGACAGTTCCAAGGAAAATGGACAGCATACTCTTTGGAAGGCCACAACTCATGTTGAAGAATGTAGATCAAATCAGTTTGGTATGCTCAATTGCATGCTTTTCCCCCTACATTTGAGTTTTTATAATTCATGGGTGGTAGCCAATGGCCTGGACATATGGTCAGGCAATAGGGCAATGAAAAACTATCCTATTAAGAGATGCCAATTTGGTGCATGTCTCTATGGGAATTTGAGAGACACATTAAAGTAAAATATGTTGTGTTTATCAAAAGAACACTCTTACAGGATTGGAAGGTGATCAGAATTGATGAGCAATTATTCTGGTGTACTCAACTGAGGTGGCTACCTCATTCATGAAATGAGTAGACATGGAATACTTCAGCTATGAACAGATGGACTGAATCTAGACATATTCCTCTTATTCCTCCTGAGGCATAAAATGCCAATGAGAATTGTTCTGACTGCCAAAAAAGACAGACAAGAGAGTACAGATGGCTATGGGGAAGATTCCCTGGTGGTAAAGCAAACTTGCAAATAACTGGCAAGTTGAACCAATGCCACCAGCACCAGGAGGTTACAAAGGTGCCCTGACAAGAATAGATACTTACTCTAGACCGAACTCAGTGGTGGGTGCAAATACTCAGAGTACTATAAAATAACCAGAAAAGAAGATACGGCACCAATTTGGACCACCAAGTCAAATTTCTTCAGACCAAGAAACACCCTTTACAGGCCAAAATGTCCACCAGCGGACATAGATATAGCATCCTCAGAGTAATGGCTTGACAGAGAATTGGAATGGGCAATTCAAAACATGATTTATTGAAAATGTAGAAATATATAGGCATGAAGGGCTGGCTTACACATCTTAATGAGTCTGTGCCCACATTCAACACAGGGTGGAGGCAAAAGAATGTCCCCACTAGATAGATTCCTCTCTTTTTCTGGTGGATCTGGGGGAAAGGGAGTGAGGGTGGAGGTTGGTATAACTAAAAAATTCTTCCCAATAACCTCAACTTTTTAAAATTTTCTCTGTATCACCTCAACTTCCCCACAATACACATCCCTGATACAGGATCCCAGGATAAGGACTTCAACTGCATATATCAGAGCCTGGATGACCCTTGTTAGAAGCAGGAAATTATGACTATCCCTTTAAACTTTTGTATCCAGAATTCCCAAGCTCCTGATGGGGGGTCGGGGGGGGGGACAGTGCCTTTATACCATCTGGCAAATTCTATTTGAAGGTGAATGCAGTTGTATAGCCTAGTGGTTGAAATAGCCCACAAGTTCTATACCCAAGAAACCCTACCCTACTTGGATGGTACTTTCTAGACTACTATCACTGCCTCTAATCTAAACTAGCACAGTGGTCAAAACTAACATTCCTTCCAAGGAGGAAAAGTTTAACTTTAAATTGAAAGAAAAAGAAACAGTAGCTGAAGGTAAAGGAATGGAATAATAAATTATGCAGTAAGGGTAATCCAATAAAGCCTTAATTCCTCAAAAGAGTCATGAGCAAGAGACAACATGTTCTCTTAGTTCAATTATGCCAGACGCCAGAAAGGGTGAAGCCATATATTGCTGAGACCTGTCCTGCTTTTGGAACCTGACAAGGTTAAATGGAAATCTGCAAATCTTAGTGGCCTCACCTTGAGAGATATTTTGGTCATCTGATACAGTGATGGCAAAAACTGACTGTTAATAGCCAATCCAGTAATATGCCAATATATTTTGATCCTTGTTTTTCCAGGTTTTATCTACTGTACTGTGACGTGATATAATTCTGGCATTTTTGGTAATATTATAATATTGATGTTGATGTTCCAGGTTAGACTAACTACAGATAAAATGCTACAAGAAAAGTAAAGCTGCCAAGCTAGATACACAGTGCTGGTGGTGAGGAAGTATGTGAGTACAATTTTAAATGAAGAGCTCAGGAAAGACCTCACTGAGAATGTGACTTTACAGTGTAAAACTCATGAAAGTAACAGAAGGAGATGCGGAGCTCTCTGGAAGACCATTCTAAGCCCAGAGAGGAGCAAAGGCAAAGTCCTTGAGGCAGAAACTTGACCTAGGCAGCTCAAGGACAGAGAAGGTAAAAGTTAGAGAAGATGAAGCCAGAGGAAATGGTGGAGGAAATTCAGCTTGTGTGTTGTTAGAGACTACTGTGACACTCTTGGCTTTTATTCTGAGTATTGTTAAAAACAAAACAACAAGCTCAAAATGAAGTCACTTAGGCCAAGTAAAGAAATCAAGGCTTAATAGCTAACCTGATTGCAGTTCCAAACCCCTCCCCCACACCCATCTCAAAAATGTAGTCTTAACAGGTAGGTCAGGAATTTTCTGATCAGCACCAAAGAGGTAACCTGTCATATCAGCACCCTCTATCTCCCAAAGGAAGATGAGGTAATTCACTTAATAAGACCCCTGCCCTTTCCTCTAAAGAAAGGACTTTGCCCAAAACAATCCTTTCTTTTCTTTTGCTAATAACTTTTTTGCACCATGCTCCTTCCAATAAAAACCTTCCACTTTGTATAACCCCTCAGAACTCTCTTCTACTTCTTGATCGGATGTTACCCAATTCATGAATGCTTCATAGCCAATCAGATACTCAAACTGACTTACTGAATTTTGTTTTTAACAATATGATGAGGATTCTGAGCATGGGAGCAGCATAAACTCACACATCTATAAGGAATCACTTTGGTTGCTGTCATCAGCAGCAAGCAGGGAGACCAGTTAGGAGGAGAGAAATATTGGCAGTTTGGACTAGGATGATAGTGGAGGAGACTGACATAGGTAGTTAGTTGGCAAGGGTGGGCAGACAGGATGTACCGACATAGATGACGTGGATACAGGAGATAAAAGGAGTCAGGATGACCAGGGAATTTGGCCTAAGGAACTAGAAGGATAGTTCTGGGGTGCCACATTTGGGGTTGTGAAGGAGTGAAACAGGATGGAGATCTGGCCTCAGTTTTGGACATTAGATTTAAGAATACTTTTGGACATCCAAGTGGAGATGTTGACTAAGTAGTTGGATACACAAGACTGAGGACATGGAAAAAGTTCAAGCTGGAGAAGGAAATCCAACAGTCTCAGTATATATTTGTTTTTAAAGCCAAGAAACTGAAAAAGATCAAGAGCTTCACTGTCAATAGAAAAGATGAGAAATCCAGATGACCGACCCTTGGCTCTCTTAGCATTTAGAGTTACAGAGTTGAGAAAGAAGAAGTGAAAAGGAAGAAAAGGTACAGCTTTCAGGTAAAAAAGGCAGTCAGGAGAGCGAGATGCCCTGCAAACTTGAGAAGCCTGTTTCTCAATGAGGAGGGAGTGACCAACTGAAAAATACTGCTCAAAATCCAGTAAGACAAGTACCTATTTAGTAGCCCAAAGGTCAGTAATGTCTTCAACAAGGAATCATTAAATATCGATTTCCTAAATCAAAGGCTAAAACTTAAAAATCCCAAATATTACTATAAAACTAACAGCTTCAAAACAACTTTCAAAGGCAAAACTTTGTGATGCTACTTATTCATGTAAACATTTGACAAAATGTCTCAAATACTATCTGGATGTTCAGCATCATACAGAGACATAATTTTTAAAAAATCTCCCTTTGAAATTTATTTTGTCCCTTTCTTGAGGTACAATTTTGTATTCAATTCCCTTTGAAGGAATTTGTATTTTTAAGATATTTTAAGTAAGGATCCTCCAGTGTCCTTATATCATTATTTTCTGAAATAGATTTTTAAAAATTATTTTAAGATTGCTTCTTAAAGACTGAATTGAAAGATCAATGTAGAAGAGTTTTAGTTGGTTTTATCATTTTATTAGCTCCTAACTAAAATTTTTCTCTTACAAAAAATTTTTCTCTTTAATTAAACTGTAACAATGACTTGTGCCTCCTTATCCCTAAAACAAACCATTTTTATGGAAAGATACCACAATGCAGAATACATTTTTATAAAGTGGTCATTAAAGGTTTTCCAGGCCTCAAAGGATAGTCTCTCTTCCAAGTGTTCAATTATTAGCATTGTGAATAACTAAGGATCTTTTCTCCCCAGTTTTTGCAGAACTGAGGGGTATCCCAGAATGCAAGATTGACAATGCTATTATGGCCACAGTCCTGAACAAACCAGAATAGTTGGTCACTCACTCCCAAAATGTTACCTCCTCTGGGTGTCTTTCCCATCTGATTATACAGCAATGGTTAAAAGCTCAGGCTCTAGATCTAGGGGACCTGGGAAGGGGTATTAACCTCATCCCTGCTTATTAACTGACCTCGCTAAATTGCTTCATCCCTAAATGAAAGACTGGTTATAAAAGCCATGCCCCCAGCAGAGTAGATGCTTAAGAAATGTTAAATATTTTTATTATTGGTTGCAATGACATAATTCCTTTTTCATAAGAAAGTTAAGGCTATTCCTATTCCTAAGCTTTAAATAATAATAATAATAAAAACCCTTGGGAAAAAAACCTAAAGTATGAAAAAATAGGAAATTTAAATATGTGAAAACTATCTCTCTTGTAAAACCTGAATACATCATTGACAGAAGTTTTAAACTTTCTTTGGAAATGCAGGGGCTGGGAGTGAGAGGATGTTGCAGGAATAGAAGTTCATTAAGAAGAAAATCAAATTTTAGATTTGAGTTAGTCATACTAGAGTGTAATACCTAATCAAAACCTGAAATCACAGAAAGTAGATCACCCAGTAAACTTTCTCATTTTTATATAAAGAACCTGAAGCCCAGAGAGATTAACTAATTTTTTCTCAAATACACCCAACCAGTTAGCAACAAAGGCAAACTAAATTTCTCAGGGGCAAGGGCCAGTCCTGCCATTTCAATCTCTGTATGCTTTGTGACTTAAAAAGATCTTCTTTAAAAAGAATATTTAATTTCTTTATTTGAAAGAGAGAGAGAGAAAGAGAAAGCACACAAGCATGGGGAGGGGCAGAGGGAGAAGCGGACCCCCTACTGTGTAGGGAGCCCAATGGGAGCTCCATCCCAAGACCCTGAGATCATGACCTGAACCGAAGACAACTTTACCGACTGAGCTCCCCAGGTACCCTTTAAAAAAGTTCTTGACAAGTAAGAGGCACCAAATAAATACATGTTGACTGACTCCCTCATTGACTGACAGAATGATAGAATAAATAAATGAATGGATGAATAAGTGAATGACTGAAATCAGGAGAAAACATAGACTTCTTGATTCTCAGCCCAGGATTTCTCATCTTATCCCAACTCTGCACCCAGCGACTCTCAATATGCCTCTGCCTTATTTCTCTCCAAGCTTCTCTTGACTCAGTGTGCAGAACATAGAGTGGAGCAAAACCAAACACATTTAGCAGGAGACAGGCTTTCTACTATGAAAAGAGAGTAACACTGAAAAATAGCTTTGATAAAGTGTTGATAGATGAAAGAAAAAAAATGTTCAAATAAGTTTGGGACCCAATGAGAAGAAACTCCCACTGCGTTGATTTACTTTACCAAATGTTTCATGTAGCTACTGGATTCAGTCCATTTATCTAGCCCTCCACAGCGCGCCTGACTTAAACTCTTTTGCAAGAAAAAAGATTTCCGTACAAACCCCCTGCATGATTTTCCTGGTGTGAAAGGACTTATTAATGGAAAAGCAAATTCTGAAATCAGCTCTTAGCACTGGATAAAAGCCTACACTATAAGCCAAAGGCAGCTTTTTTCCTCAGTGTGCCTAAATATACCTGTGAGGATTGAAAATGTTGTCACTGAATTACTGCTCATGCAGAAGAGAGAAAATTAAATGGGAGACTATTTAAAGAAAATTACAACTAATAGAAACATCAGATTTACAAAGTCAGTGCTCTGCTTCAGAAATCCTTTAGTGTCTCTTAAGTCTTAGAGCACAGACCCCCTCATGGATTCCGATATGCTTCAATTTCAATTTGTGTATCCTTGCTGTTCCATTGGAAGAGTAGAGGAATGGTTAAATATAAGAATTGTTGTTTTATTTCTTCCTGTTTTTTTTTCTCCCTATAAGTCTTGACTTGTCCGGCGTTATGAAGCTAATATAAATAGAAAAGTATTATGCAGATAGTTCTCGTCATTGTCACAAAAGAGAAAAGGCTTTATACTCAAACCAGGTATCTTAGAGTAATAAAATCAATGAGGGCTTTATTTTTTCCATTTCATAAAGCGCCCCAAGACCCAAAAGATTACTCTGCCACAATTTGCATTTTTGCAAATAGAGTACTTAAGTCTTTCCTTAAGGATGAATCATTGCCCAGATGAATATAATCAAGTTTTTCTCTATCATCTTGAAACAAACTTTTCTTTCCTTTTTTAAAAGATTTATTTATTTATTTTAAAGATTTTATTTATTTGAGAGAGAGAACAAGCAGGGGGGAGGAGCATAAGGAGAGAGAGAGAGAGAGAAACAGGCTCCCCACTGAGCAGGGAGACTGACCTGGGGCTTGATCCCAGGACCATGGGATCATGACCTGAGCCAAAGGCAGAAGCTTAACACACCAAGCCACCCAGGTGTCCCAAAATTTATTTATTTATTTGAGAGACAGAGATCATGAGTGAGAGAGAGGGAGAGGGAACCCAAAGTAGACTCCACACTGAGCGTGGAACCTGACACAGGGCTCAAGTTCAAGACTGATATCACAACCTGAGCCAAAATCAAGAGTCAGACACTTAAGCAACTATACCACCCAGGTGCTCTGAAATAAACTTTTCTAAAAAGGAATGGTACTCTCCCAAATAGCATGGAATGCAGTGTACAAAAAATCAAAGACATCATGAAATACCTCAGTGACATGTACGTTTGCAGTTGAAAACTATCACTGTGGGTCAAGTGAGAATTAAGCCAGTTAATTGGAAACATAGATGGTTAGTTGAAAATGATCAGGAACATGGAGGCCGCAATAATGGTAGGCCCAGGAAAGCAAACAAGTTGATGAGTGGGGACTGGTGAGATAACATAGCAGTGTAGCTCATGGAATCTTTAGTCACGTGACAAAGGTTCCAATTTCACCTCAACACTCCCCAGCTTTGTAACCTTAAGCGTGTGTCATTATCTCTTTGAATCTCACTTTCCTCAATAGGATTATTGTGGAAAGTAAAAAACAAAAACAAAACAAACAAACAAAAGAAAACAAAGACAATGAAGGTAAAGCACTCAATGTCATGCTACCATATAGGATATATTCATATATGTTTTTTGTTGATGTTAATGCTGCTGCTGATGGTGATATCTTTTATAGATTAAATGCTTAAAATAACCTCTATTAGCCCTGAAAAAAATATTGTCAGAAATTTCCAAATTAGTGGATTAAACATGAAAGTTGGTTATCAAAATATAACTCTTTCCCAAAATATCTGGTGATGACCAGGAGGGCAGGCAGGAGTTTGGAGACCTCAGATGACTAGGGTCCCTCGCTGGTTAGATGAAAGATAAAAGTGTGTGATGACAGGAGAAGCAGAGGAGTCAACCCCCCATTGCACAAAAAGATTAGCCAGATTCTCTGGTTGCAAACATTCCCTGCTAATTATGTCAAGATTCACGGATTCAACACACCCATACGGAGAGCTTACTCTATCTTATGCATTATACTAGGTTCTAAGAAATGACCATGCCCCTTGATCTCCAGAAAGTCACCAGATATCAATATAAATCTCCTCAGCTTCCTCGAACTTTGGGAGGGTAAGTATGAATGAGACAATAGATCAAAGGGAAAAAGTCCTGCAAATGAGGCCCAACCAGTGGTTGGGGACAGATCTCAGCATGCCTATAATTATTAGGGGAAACCAGACCTGCTCTAGCACTTCTCAGAACACCAGCACATATTTTAATTGCCAGCTTACTTATCCATCTGCCCCACTGGATTCTGAGTCCCTTGGGGGCCTGGCCCGAGCTTGTGCATCATCATGGCTTCCCAGAATCTAGAATAGAGTGTGACTGTGAAAAAATATTTGTGAAATTGAGTGATCTTGTTGATTTCTTGGATCAGCTCAATCTGATTAGTCATGATTAAATTTTCTTAATAAGGATTAGAAAGGTCATAGGCTTTAAAATGACAGAAGGATTATGAAGAATGATATCAATAAATAGGGAAGTAAAAATTAATAATATTTTGGCAACATAGCTGCAAGAAACCTATGGGTAAAGAAGGAAACAGAAAACCAACCAAATTTGAAAACAGAACAATTACCATCTTGTAATTGAAATGTGAGAGTGGCTGTATAGGATGCGAATGCTTATTTAGAATGCAAAGCGATACAGGAGAACATGTTAGAACTTCTTTCTCGCTGCTTGTGTAATTAAAACAAATGAGTTTCCATTCACACAAATCCTGCCTAAGTTATTTCAGAAGGTTCTATTTAGAAGAGAAATGGATATGTTAATGTTTTCCAAGCACTAAAATATATGAAATGAGCGTGCATGCTTTTCCCTAGTGATGATTGTTTTCTTAATAAAGGACCAAGGTTAAAAGTAAACAAATGAAAAAGGATGAACGCCGAGAGAAGACAAAAAATTAGACAAACACAAAGTTTCATTTTAAAAATCATCTGAGCCATATACTATCTTTCCAATACCAGTGTGCCTATGTGGTTATTAACACAAGAAAAAAGGCAAAAAAAAAAAAAAAAGGAGGGGGCTTCCTCTCTCCCACCAGTTGAAAATAGGCTCCGGTGGCTATGCCGTTTCCACCAATCTTCTCTCTAGGGTCTTAGATGTCTGCTGAGATCGTGTCCAAATGGCAAAAGCAAAGGAATCCCAGAGGAGTCTGGGATTTCTTCAGAAAAAAATACCCAAAGAACGTGCCAACAGAAATAAAGCCACAGACCATAAACTCCTAAAGCACTTCCCAGACCTCTGAGGAATCAAAAGACACAGGAAATTTATTAAGAGGATTAATCTGATTGAAAGTCAGGTGTGCTAGTAGCTGATCATGCTTTTCCATAACTCACACAACACGTAAAAAGAGAAATTTGCCTGCAGAGCAAGCAATTGCCAACTTTCAATGCCTGAACACCCAAGGATATAAGGGATTTGGGAGATACCAAAAAAACGGAATATAAAAGATTTCATCATTCCATAGGAATTTTATAGTATAGAAGGCAAGGTGCTGGAGGAAACTTAGATTGAGGCCTTGACCTGATCCATCATGGGAGGTTACATTATTTTTCATTCACTTCACCCTAGAGGCAAAGACTATATTTATCTATAATGGAATGCTAACGAATGCAAATGTTGCAAGACCATAAAATAATGCTTTGCTAAGACATCACAAGATAACTCCTGAAGGGTAAAGCAAATAAAGAAGATAAATTAATTCTAGTTCAGGGAAAACTGTACTTTAGCACTTGTTTCATTAAGAAATATGAAATAAAAGAATACGGTTGATACTAAAACAAAGGATTTAGGTTAAACATCAGGAAAATTTTTCAAATGATAAAGCAGGTGTAAGGAACATGCTTATCAAATTCTGAGGTTGAGGCTATCTTCCTGAGGAAGGATACTCTTTGTTTATATATAACATCCATAAGACACAAGAATGGCCAAGTGCAATCTACTCCTTAGAATAATAGTTTTCTCTAGAAAAAAAACAAAAACAAAAACAAAAACCTTATACATTTTGGGATTTCTGCTTTTTTTTTTTTTTTCATTTCTGATGGGTGTGTATTTGTTTAGGACAGAAAATGGGAGGAAAGGTAGATGATTTTTTTTTTTAAGAATGCTGGACCTATCTTTTCCTGGGGGTCTCCTAAACATCTTATCTGTGTTATACTGTTTAAATGACATGACTACCCTTTGAAGTATATATTACAATTTATAGGTTTTATTATTTATATCTTAAAAACCAAAAAACTGAGACTGACAAAATTTAAGGCAATGGCTCAAAGCCACACTGCTAAGAAGTAGCAGAGCAGGGAAGCACATCTGTCCATGTGTCTCTCAAAAGCTCATGCTATTAAGCCTATATTTTGCTGGTTTTTTTATGTGATCCTCAAAGCCATTTCAAGTCCTAGAATTATGTGTGATATACTCTAATTGGGAACATCTATTACTTTATTCCCGTAAATCTATGAGATGCATTACTTCCCCTTCAATCTCCCAGAAAAAGAAAAAGAGCAGCACCTGCTAAAGAAGTGGTCTAGTTGAATGATGCCTCGGTCCTAAACTGAGAAAATAGGATACTAGGGGAGAGAATGGAAAAAAATTAGCAATTAGCTGGAATGTGTGGGTGAGGATATGGGATTAGTTGATGATTTAAAGAAAAACAGAAATAAAGGGGAAGGAGTAGTTTCAAGGAAAATATAATGGTTTCAATGTTGGACATGAGCACTTAATAATAAGATATTTTGCTACACCAATAATTAAATCTAGTTGGATAGGGTCCAAACTGGACTTTCCTTTCAGTTGTTCTTTATAGCATAATGAGACAGCAGTGAATTATTTTTGTACACCAATAAGATGTGCAAGCAAGGCAAATATCCGACATTTAAAACTTGTTCTTTATAAACAGCAATATGTGCTGTACTTGTGATTATAGGTATTAAACATAAAAATACTTCACAGCAGATTCTAAGTTAATAAATTTACCATAGCATTGAAAATGCGCCTCCCACTGACAGAAAAATATCATACTAAATATTGAATGCTCCCTCTAAGAGAGAGAAAACATAGCTAATCACAACAGAGAGATAGTAGCTCAAGTTCTATTAAGAAAGTTCCTGAATTTTAACTGCTCTGAAGCAGCAGACTAAGAAGACTTTAAGTAACACCGCATCTAAAAAGGTAGTACACACAGTGACTACATTGCATTGATTCTAAGACTTGAAAATCCAACATCTAGCCAAGAATGTGATACTTCATTTATTATACATTAAATTCCATGCATTCTATGAATGCAGCTCTATTATAATGAAAAGCAATTTGAGGGAAATCCAAGATAGCCCACTGGTTTTAAAATTCAGCATAACCTGGCTGCCACTCACTGGTAATATCATCAATGTTATAGACTTTACTCCATAGCCTCAAAAATAGAATTCCTTCAGTGTTTATGATATTTTGGCCATTTGATGACAAATGTCATTAAAGTGCCTAGAGTCTGGCTCTCTCTTTCCACAGCCTTTCCTCTCAAATAACTGGTGTGAAATTTCTGAATAAAGTTCTACTCTTTTAATTGTGTCTGCCAATGGGGTGATTTTCATCTTAAATGATTCAGGTAATAATATCATACTTGGCATACAAAAGGGATACAAGCCTTTTTTTGCTTTACATTTCTCACTTCAGTGAAGTGTCATGTACAGCTAGGTTGGGCTAAAAATATGTACAATGATATTTAAAAATTGACATGCAATTTCCTGTACAGTGGAAAAGAAAATATTTCTAGAAATATGGTGATAATAGCATTTTCTAAATTGGCAAACGTGAAAGGGCCTATATATTTTACCCTCAAAAGATGAGAGTAGTCATAAGAATTTACCTCATGGGCATCAGTTTAAAAAGTCGATCAGGCAATGTAAGGAGATATTTTGTTCTTCTCCAATGTATCATATCTCTGAAAGATAAGTGGGGGAGCAGAGAGGACATTGCCCTAGAATTTAACACTTTAAAATAATCCCACTCAAAAAATGTTGGTGCTCAATTTCCAATCAAACATATTTTGATGGATGGAGAAGGAGCGGTAAGAATTCATCATCAGTTGTTCAATGATTAGTTTCTAAGAGGAAGTAAAAGCTTTATATAAGTAACAAAAAGATGTTTGGAGGACTGTTTTTCCTTTAGAGTACAACTTTTTCCCCAGGAGCACAAATTACTTAATGATGATTAACTCTTTAAACAGACAAGAATGGAAATTCGATCAGGAAATTCAATCTTAGAATAGTTAATTTATCTGATTACAAGGACCACTACCAAATTTCTAAGTACCTTCAGAATCTTGGTCCAGCAAGTGTCAGGGCATTCGAAGTCAAGAGGTTTTCTCACCTAAAATGTGTTGTAGTTGGAAAACTAAAGAGCAATCAGGTAGTAAACATGCATGCTATAGCATAGTGCGTGGTTTGGTGTGTGGGCTGTACAGTTAGAGGAACCAGGACTTTCTCTTCACTGAGTGTTGAGTCTTGGGTGATTACTTGATCACCAGAACACTGTACTCTGTGGCTTCCTTTCCTTCGCTCTAAAATGCAGCTAGTAACAATTGCTTCCTCATTGGGTTGCCATGAAAACATTAAAGCGTTTGAAAGAGTGACTGACACATAATATGCTCCTCTTACTATTTTAGTCTTTAAAATACAATGTGAAATATAGCAACATATAATATTTGTTGAACAGGCTTTTTTTCTCTTTGACTCCTTTTCCTATGGTGGTTGACAGCTCAAATTACTACTAGAGGTCAACTTGTGTCAAGTTGTTTTTTTTGTTTTTTTTTTTTTTGAAAGACACTTTTGTACATTAAATGCACAGGGATATGAATCATTTCCACAAGGAAATGTGATATTTTCTCATTTTTATTAAATGCCACCCTCTCCAGCTACCTAGTTCCCCTCCTCCACCTTTCGTAGAGTGCAAGAAATATTTTCTTTGATTTTATTGTAAACTAATCAACAATATTCATGCTATGATTAAAAGGCAACTGAAACATGGCCTGAGTTGGAAAGGCCAGAGTGAGAAGGAGCTGCTAAATTGAAGAGGCACATCACTATTGGAAAGGGGGAGCAACTAGTCCCCTCTGGGGATTGGTGCTTTGCAGAAATATGAGCTGCAAGATAGCTGATTTTTTAATAGGACAAAAATGTAAACTTTTAAGTGTAATTTTTAGATAATTAAATATTGTGCAACAGATCCAAAATAGTTCTGTGGATAACATTTGGCTTGACTACAACCAGTGCACAACCTTTGCTCTGCATTGTGATGAGCATCTATGATAAATGTAACATAGAATTATGATATTAAAAATCATATTTACATGTGCTCATTTAAAAAAAAATGTCCCTTTCTTACAGAACTGTTTTATTTTCATGGGCTCCAATTTAGTTATTCTGAGTTTTTCTTAACATCCTCTTCCACCTTATTCTCCCCCCCCACCCACATACACCATATTATAAACACTACACATGTATTTCATTGACTACACTGAAGAAATTTTATGTACATGTGTTTGTGGTATGCAAATACACATATTTGAAGTTTCTTTGGTATATCTTCATATTGTCCCAAATTGTATTATAAAAGTTTCAAAATACCCAGAAAAGTTGAAAGAACACCATGAACAACCATGCAACCTCTGCCTAAGTTTACATTATTTTACCATATTTGCTTCATACATACATTTACCATATTTGTTTCATATGTATCCATGAAAAGGGCTTTTTAATGTTTAAGCAAATTCTGTTTTATAGGATTTCATATCAAATTTACTACAATAAACACCCATATTAAAAAACAAATGTGTAGCAAAAATAAATAGTTAATAATTTTACAATAGACAAAAGGACAAGAATACAAGTTATCTTGGGAAAATCTTCTTGTGTGAAACATCTGTATTTATGGATAGGCATGATCTTACAAATACACATGAAAATAACAAATACCATTTGAATAATACTCAGCATTTACACTATTCTCATGCATTCTCTCATTTAAATTACAAAGAATTTCTGAATGAAATAGGTTCCATTATCAAAGGTAAATGCAGAGTAGATGTTCATATATATATGAAGCAAATATGATAAAATATTTTAGACAGTCTGCAACTCCTTTCAAAAAAATTTCTGAATCACTTGAAAGGAATTGCAAACATTATGAATTTTCATTCCTAAATATTTGAATGTGCATTTTCTCCAGATTAACACAAATATCAGCATTAAGTGGGAAAAAGAGTTCCTTGCTTCCAAAATCATGAATATTATTGTATCTTTTTATGTTCCACTCAGTTGTGCATTAATTATATATTAACTCATGTAATAAACATTATCAAATGCTTTCAATTTGCCTGATACTGTGTAGGCCCAGAGATGAAAAGATCTGGCACTGGCACTCTAAAACCCTCACTGCGTAGTAGCAAAAAAGGCCTTTGTGTAGTGAGACATACATAGTATGGTAGAGGCAAGAAGAGAGCAGTATGGATTTTAGGAGATACCCAGAAATCAGGAGTAAGGAAGGGGTAGGGGAAAAGGTCAAATCTGATTCTGTATTGAGGAGAGTAAGTTTAATTAAGACTTAAAAGATGGTATGAGGTTAGTCAGGTGAAGAACTTGAAATAGCATATTCTAGGTCTTGAAGGAGTATGTGCCAAGGTACTGAGGTCAAGATGATGTAGCATGATTCGAATATACCTAGGGAAATGTTAGTATAGCTGAAGTACTTTTTATGTGCCATGGAGCACCCCAAGTGCTGGCTAGTCATTTTTAACTTGTTTAGTTAGTTGTGAATAACTGTCATGGATTCTCCAGTATAGAAAGCATCTCAGATATTTTCGGCAAGAGGGGATCATAAAAGAATTAAAGATTTTCAACGTATTAGAAAGGTTGAAACAGCAAATCAAAGCCTGGGCCTCCATAAAATTATATGGTTACTACCTATAGGATGCCTCTGGAGCTGTGCTGAATCACTAGCTGCTGCCATGAGCCAACCACCATACCCGCAGGAGTCTGTAGGGCAGGCCCTGGAAGATTGCTCAGGGAATCTGCTGATTCTGCAACCATACCTGCCACTGACAACAGCTGAATGCAGGTTGAAAGATGGCATGTGCATCATTATTACGTTCTAATATTCACATAAATACATTTAATTGGTAAGAATATTTTGCTTCTAGAATCCTAGACACAATGGAGTCTGGGAAATGCAGCCTTTATTTTTTAATCTTTTCCATCAGAATGAGGGTGGAATGGAACTGAAGGAGTCAGGGGATACAGTAAAGTTTTTCTGACTCTCTCCCAGCTGGCCTCCTTTCTGAACTGAATGCACTGTTACAATCAGTGAGTAACTATTTAAGGTACAGACTGTTGACAAATGTGTTTCCTTTGGCTTTTCTATTGAGTATAAACTGCATCAATTTCTTGCACAAAGGATGAAGCCATGATCTTGACTTTTAAGACACAGTCATGAAACAAACTGAATTTAACAATCCAGATAATTAACTTTTCCCCCAATGGCTTTAAGTATACGACTTTTTATTTTGGAAGATGGTAAAGCACAAAAATAAGAATAAATTAATGAGGAATTTGTCATGCCATTCTGAATTTTAAGCAAAAATAAATACATATTTATTGAAGTAGAATTACTGACTGATAAAATTTTTACCATATCTACAAAGGTGATTAACTTCAAACATCTGCAAGACCAAATATTACTTTTGTGGATGCTGAGATTAATGTTATAAAAGCATCAAGGCATAAAACAATAATTGATAAGAATCTTAGAAGTTATGTGTTCCAAATCCAATCAATATTCTTACAATATTCATTTCAAGTAGACATCCAACCTCTACTGGAATTTTTTTTTTAAGAAAGCAGAAACTACTGCTTGTCTCATTACCATATTCCATTTTGTACTCACTATAGTAAAATATCTCCTGAATTCTAACCCTCAGTCCTAGTTCTGTACTTCGGAGCCATTAAAGTTAAATCTATCTCCTCTTCTGTCTCATGACCTTTTAGTATTTAACGTTTGCAGTCACGTTCCCCCTAAATCTTCTCTTCTACAAACTAAATAATAACTAAGTAACTAAATAATCAGGCATCTTTAGTCATCGTTTCCGGCCATCATGACATATTCCAGTGCCCTTCAACTTGGTCTAGAGATGATCAGATAATTGTAGAATATAACACAACTATATTTAGTGTAGATAAAGCATGGACCAGAATTTTGGAGGTTATATCATAGAATGTGTTGGTTTGAGTGGAGCTTACTAGCAACTAAAAATTATGTATTTTTAAATGTACTGCTCTTAAGTCATTTCTCTCCATCTTAAACACATTTGGCTATAGTACCTGGAACTACATCCCAGAGTTTTATTACTACAAGTATTGACCTGTTTATTACATGCATACTTAGCTTTTTGATTTATAATCTCATGGTTAAAGGCAGATGCTATACCTCCAAAGCATCACAGTTTACTCCCAAGAGTAAGAAGTAAAAAAGATGAAGGGCTATAAAAGCAGCGGCAACAAATTTTACTAGTGTCTCATTGGTCAGAAATATGTCAAATGTCTATCCCTACCTGCAAAAGAAGCTGAAAATCAAGTATTTTGCTCCTAAGCCTCTTTTGTATAACACAATGAGAAATTTGGTAGTGAGAAAGATTGATCATAAACCAACCTATAATATCTGCTACAGTGTATAGTATGTGAACTTACACTGGTTCCCATTGAACACAGCTACTTGTAAGAAACAGGCATAATCCAACCTTTTAATTATTCATTCTGGAAAGTTTTCTATGATTATTTTCATTCTCATTAATTTAAAGTTTATAGAAACCATTTTCTCGCATTCCTTACAAATAAGAATAACAGTTATTGGCAATCTTCCATCACTTATATTTTGCTCCACAGTTTTTTAATCTTTCAGTGATTTTCATCTATAAATTCATCTGTTCAGTGATTTTCATCTATAAATTCTTTCAGGATGCAATTAACCTAGTCCAGAAAACTAGAACTCATTTAGAGCAATTATGTGCATGTTTAACTTCTAGTCAATAACTTGGCTTCATTTCTCTATTGCCAATAAACTTTCTAGCCTTTTGAAAGTGCAGCTTATTCTTATCAACAGAGAAAAGATTTAAGCAAGTGAGAGTTACAGACTATAGTTCATTTTTTAAATATTTTTCACATTTAGCCCAAAACGCTAAGCCTAGGCCTGCTTTCCTTTCCTTCTAGTTCCAAATATAGAAAAATCCCTATTCAATCTTCTTTATTTTTGAAATTTAAAATCATTTTGATCTTTTCTCTGAATTTGTAAGAAATTTCTTTTAAAGTCAGACTAACATATTTCCCCAATCCACCACATCTAGCAGGTACACTAATAATACTTTATTGATTTCTCTACTTATACAATGATTTGCACACGGAACTAAATCCAAAAGAGTAGCAGTCCACATTTCCTAAACTCCCAGGTTAAATCATGAATACAACAGGTCACCTTAGCATAGAAGGAGGTAATTGGTGAATTAGAGCCAACTGCATTTTTTATCCTATTGGTTTCTTGTAAAAAGGTCAGTACATCAAGATGGGGAGATTAAAAGGTTACAGAAAAACAAAATTCTCATAAGCCCCAGTGTGTTGGGTCCAGGTTGGATGTAATTGGACATTCTAAGTCTCATAATTTGAAACTGTACGAAATTTAATGGGTAATGAAGTGTCATGAATAGTATTAAAGTGAATTTCCTTCATGCTCTTATTGTCCAGAGAAGAGTCTGAAAATGACCAAAATGACAACCCTTCCTTCCAGTGGTTAAAACTTCTGCTAAATAGCATAACAGACATATTTGAAATTAATAAACAAAAACCCTACAGTATTAAGGGTCTTTGTAATAATAACCCTATTTAATGCTGTTCACCTTGGAAAAAATAAAAACACAAAACAATACAACATGATTAATGAGCCTGAAATTTTTAGCTTCATGAAGACAAGTTTGCTCACCAATTTTTTTGTCATCAGTCTCAGCAATTAAAATAAGAAAGGATTCTATAATATGATGGTCTAGTGAAACTCAATTCTATAATTATGTAAAATTTTTCAAAGTATTGAAATATAAAAGTTTGCAACTTATTATAGAAGTTATATGAAATTTTCCAGGCTAGCAGAGTGAATACTGCAAAAAACTTCATGTGTATTGACTGACAAGCTGCCATGTTAATGTCTCTGAATATATTTAGGGAGATGTTACAGTTACTACTGATTCTATACTTGTAACTTGAAAAGAGATGGAAACCAGATGACATGGGTGCACACTAGTACCCAGTTCAATGAAGTGATTAATTTTTATGTAGTGAGCTTCAGAATATTATGACAAATTGTGTTTAGATACTGTGAAAATTATTTCTGCAAAAAATAAATTTTTTGTTTATATATGCTCACCTTGAAAGAAACGCCCAAATCACAATAGCATATGACTTGTGTATATTGAACAGAAAATCAGTTCTAGTGAGTAAAGAATTTCTTAATATTTTCAAGGCTACCACATACACATTGCTTTGACAAAACCGAACCACTTAAAATTTTGATACAGCAATTTGGTTCTTTCTTAAAAGACAAATTTGTTTTTTTGACTCTGGTCAAAAATAATTTTTAACTTCCCCAATGTATTTTAATTTTATACTTTGAAGCACATTTCTCACATTCTCAATAGTCTTATAGGGTTGTATTATTAGCCCTCCTCCTTTTTAAAAAATATTTATACCTTTGAGAGAGAGCAAGCTTGCTGCATGCATGCACACACATGTGCATGCAAGCATGAGGTGGGGGGGTGCGGTGCAGAGAGAGAATCCTTGAACGAATTCCCCCCTGAGAAGAAGGCCTGACAAGAGGCTTAATCCCAGGACCCTGAGATCATGACCTGAGCCAAAACCAAGAGTCTGAGTCTTAACAGACTAAGCCACTCAGATGCCTCAGCCCCCTTTTAATGACCAATGGCTTGAACCTAATACAAGTGAGATCCTTTCCCAAGATCACTCATTTTATAAGTAGCAAAGCTATAATTCAAATCCCTACATTCTAAATCTCCTTCTAGAGGTCACACTCTTTCTTCTATTTCATGATATTCCAACTACTGCACTAATCTAAAGGAATTTAAGGCCAGTATCCCACAGTATAGCTTTTGATCATATACTCTCTGTATAGTTGTCTTACTATTTATTTATTTTTGTATATGTCCATATCATCACATAAGAATTTAGTTCTTTGGGATTATGGAATGTATCATACAATTCTTCTTTATTCTCTTCTGCAACCAAGAACAATGCTGAATGCCCACTGGATACTGAATAATGGATATATTTATGAAAGTGATTGTTTCAATAAAATATAGTACATTGTAAAAACTCTTATTGTTTTCAATTTGCTTTCAAATGGGTTGACTTAGGAAAAATAAGACTCTTGGTAAGAATCTAGAATAAACTCTACCATCAGTGATATCAATTATGTGAAAAAAGTTAAAATCATGCTCTTTACATATAAAAAGATGGAAATAGGAGATTTTAAACACCAAAGCCGTAATGAATAAAATAAATGGCAATGAACTGACAAGATCATAAGAAATAAGGCTTTGGTCTACTGGACATATGCCCTAGAGCCAGGATAGTTGGAGGCAACGAGGCTTTGTCTCACCCAGCTTTTATTAAGAAAGCTAGCAGATTAGCTATAGGAATGATTAACTTTGGGAAGCATAAAAGAATAGGCTATTAACTCAAAGATGGGGAGCGGAAGAGCTGTATCTGGAGAACAATGTGGTCAAGAGTCAGTGTGCTGACCCAGAATCTCGTGTATCCCCAGTGTGCCGAGCACTACAAGATTCACTTCTCAGATGAGCTTCGCAGCTGGTTCCCCACAGACATATGGCATCAAGAAATTCTCTGAAGTTATAGTATGACATGTTCATTACAGTGTAGATTATAATAGAAAAAATAATAATAAAGAAATGACCCAAGTATACAATAAGGTACTGTTCCACAAATTATGAAACATTATATTCCTGAATTTAAAATGATGTAGAATTTTTTAATGATAAAAATGTTCATACTGTATTTCGTGAAAAGCCAGCTACAAAGTAATAGGTAAACAATGATCTCACTATATATTTATGTGCACATGTGTTTCTTTTTTGTATGTTACAGGGTAGAAAAATGGGAATCTTTCTGTATCATTTCTGAGGCTTCAATACCATAAGCAGCAAATAATTCCACACTGCAAAGGCAGTCACAGAGGTACAAAGGGAGTGATTCATATCAGCATTGTGACCATTAGTACCCACTTCATCTGAGTCTCAAGAACCACTAGTACCGCAAATGGGGAATGGTAGGAATTTTCTCCCTCCTTCCTAAGCCTACCATGAGGATGGCTTCAGGGGATTACTCAAAGAGCTTGGTACATGACCCAGGAATTCAAAGGGCAGATTTGGATTTGAATAATTCTAAAGATTCTGAGATGGCTGAAGCAGTTTATGTCCACAGAACAGAAGGCTGTGTTTGGTATGTGTTTACAGTACCACAGATAGGGCAAAGGTACATGTATCCTGTGACTAGATATGGATCACATGAGAATTAGTTGCCATGGGGTTACCATGGATCTTGCCATTATCAGACACCTACTGCTGTATAACAAGCAACTACAAAATCAGTAGTGTACAAAATAAGCCTCACAGATTTGCAGGCTGGCTGGAAATCACTAGAAGGTCAGCTGGACAGTTGAGTATTAAGCTACAGTCCAGGTGGATTAGCTCCTCGATCACTTTTTGCTCCATGTACTTGCATTCTGAGGCTCAGGCTGAGAGAGCGGGAGGTAACCAGTGTTGGTAGATAGAATTATTGTTCAGAAATGTTCACTCCCTCTCACTCACTTCCATGGGAAGATCCTCTAGCCCACTGGCACTGGGTTTTCTCATGTGACTTCCTTTGGCCAATGGGGCTTAAACGTTGTGAAACACCACAGAGTGGAAAGTGCTGGTGTTTACACCAGCTCCTCTGTAATCGCCAAGAGAAGCACACCCCAAGGGCCATCTTGCCAACTCCAAAGGAGAATGAAAGGATTGAAGACCAAGATGAGTAAAGAAAGGCTCAACCATGCCCTCCCCACTCCTCTCTTAGCAAAGGTTTCCCATGTAGAATAGGTCTGAGTGGGGAAGGGGAGAGGCTACACCTAAAACAAAACATGGAACCTAACATTTTAACTATAGAAACAATTGCCTTGAGATGGACTTTCTTGTGAGTACTTCCCATAATCTATGAATTAGCAGAAAGCCTGCTCAAGATTTTACCCAGGACTACTGAGGATTTTAAATAAACTGAGTGAGGTGAAGGAGAAGAGGGAGACTGGGGAGTAATTTTATGTAGTAGAAATTTGTTTCTAGTAAAAAGTGGTAGTACTTTCATGAGTCCTGCTTGTCCCATGAATTTTTTGAATGTGGGTATATATCTATATATATATATAGAAGAGTTAGAAATTAAAAGTAAAAATTTAACAGTAAAACTTAGCAATTGTAAGGTTTCATTACATGTTATACATAAACTAAATCTATTTCTATTTTTATGAAAGGAAAAAAGTGACTATAAGTTATTCAATTCAATACAATTTTTACTCCAATTACTCCAACAACAGTAATAATAAATCATATGTTCTCAACTATTTTCATATTTTTTAAATGTGTGAAAGTTTTTGAAGAAGGAAACATGAGAAAACATGGCACAAAGACATTGGCTATAACACTCTTTAGCATTATCTTCTTTCTTCTTACCTAATAGCATAAAATATCTCAGTCCTCACCATGGGGGTTGGCTTGCATCACTCCAATCTCTCTCTACTGAATAGTATTTGTAGAAACTAATTAGCCCTACAGGTTGGAAAAATACCTTGTTGACCAGCACTAACTTCTCAGGCTGTATACATCCCACAGACGCTTTCTGAGACATGTGCTTTTTACTGAGTTAAGGCATTAAATGCACGAGATCACCTAGGAAAGGAAACTATCAAGTTTGCTTTCACGTTAACTAAGGCTCTCCTATTTGATTTCACGTATTGCTGCCTGGCAGCCACTGACAGAGCCAGAAACAAGGGCACAGGGTGATTTGTAGGAAGAAGGAGAGGAATCCAGAAGACCTAGGGAATGGTCGATGTGGCAGGGAGGCACTTAGGTGGCAGAGGATGAGGGAGAGGAGGACAGAATGGACAGACACAGAAGAATAATAAAAAGAATAGTATGCCTTACTCAACGATTTTCCTCAGACTGCCCTATGAAAGAGGCCAAAATGAGGTATGTTGCAATGTAAATTATGAGTTAGACTGTACCTGAGAGATTGTAAGTAGAGATTTAAAATGATTGAGAGCCTTCTGCAGCTAACCTTTAGGGAAGAAGCTATGGCTTCCATTGTGCAAAAGAGTAAAGTCCACAAGTGGTAAAATACGACAAATAGAAATTTGAAATGTCACCGCATCCCTTTCTCTCTCATGTTTTCAGGGGCTACTGCCACTTGAGCCACAAGCTGGAACATGAAACACTGCTGAGATCATGGCTAAAGAAAAGTCAAAGCAACTCAGCCTAACACAACTCCTTTTTAGTATCAGCTTCTGTCCAAATCAAATGTTCTATCCACAAGTGAATGGGAACCATTCAAATCAAGCCAGCTAGAATCTATTATATACTCCATTAACTTTTACCAAGTTATTAAAAACAAATGTCTTATATCAGTACTATGATCTGGCTAGGGCCATAGAAAGAAAGAAATAAAACCTTCTGCCATTTTGATGAGAAATACACTCAAGTGAAGAACAAAACTAGAACAATATTTCCTTCCTCAATTTGAGATGATTTATCTGAACAAGTCAATCAGTTTTTGAATGCTAATAGTTATTATTTCAGTTGTCAAATAGAGATAAAAGTCTCTTTCTTGCTTTAGAAAGACCTCTATACTTCCATCTTATGCCCTTTTTCACAAGAGGGAAAATATTTTTAAAAATCATATTTACATAAATAGAGAAAAAATGGATTTTAAGCCCCAATTGTATGTGGGTGTCATTATCTTCGTGTGGAAAATATATTGCATACTTCACATACTGTATAAAAAATAAAAAAAATCAACATGTACTGCTTATTTTATAGACCCCAGTGCTTTCAAACCTCAACCTTCTGAAAAGATATAAGAAACCTTTATGACAATGATCCATAAAGAATGATTTTTTTAATAGAATCATAGCTGACTGCACTGCATTTCCTCATGGGTTCTTATATCAAGGGAATAAAGCCTGTCAGATGTCACTCTCATGCTGTCAGCAGAAAGATTGCAAATGTTCATAGTGTTAATGAGAAATTACTCACATGTAATTATTAGGTTGAAAAAATTCAGGCATTTTGGTGAAGGCTGCAAAACACAAGCCTGCTTCCTAGGTATAGCTGCCTATGAGAAGTCTCAGCCCTGGGTATAAGAATTTCCATAACTCAAACTTCTAGTCAGACTTCCTGCAACTGCTTCATGGAGTCTGAGAAATCACAACCTGTAGTCCCAGGTTTCTCCAGTGACAGCTCTCTTCATGACTAAGTCAAAAGACAACAAATATATCAGAAATAGGACCTTCACCAGAATGCCTGTTGCTATCCTCAGCATCCTTATACATTGATTGAAATAATACCTAATGGCAACACAGGAGATCTCCTGGCTAGGAGACATTGTGGAGATACAGGCACACCCACAAACACACCCCATACACAAACACACACATGGGCCCATGCTCTCTTTCATCAGTTGTGCATGGTAACTTTTGGAAGAAACATAGGAAATTTTATTTGCATTTAAAGGATCCAAAATTTATTTTCATTTATTTTTGTTGTTGTCGCAATTTTCGTTTAAATTCTAGTTAGTTAATGTATAGTGTAATACTGATTTCAGAAGTAGAATTTAGTGATTTATCACATGTAACATTCAGTGCTCATCGTAACAAGTGCGATGGGATTATCGCACTTAATAAGGGATTCAAAAAGTGTAAACAAATTTATAAATTATGTGTAATTTATCAATATTTTATTTATAAAAATAAATAACTCAAACTTTTGAGCAAATTGCATATCAGAAAAAATAGAGGATCTATACAGAAGTTTTACCGATGCATAAAAGCTATTACTGGCAATGTAGAAAAATATATTCAGCATAACATATTAACTGTCATTTCTTTTTTAAAAATAAAATCATCAAATTTCAAAAATTTTTGAATACCGTTAAAAAGTGGATAAATAGCATAAACCAAGAGCCTAACCTAAATCTGGAGACCAATAGGCCAGGGCTCAGGTAAGACTACAGGTAGAATTTCTAGGCAGGAATGCAAGACATCTACAAATCTAAAGATTCTGGGAAAGGAAGACTCAAGATGCCAGCTAACGAATCAATATAAACACCAGGGTGGCTTTCTTGATATAATGAGCAACACTCAAGTGAATTCTGAGTCCCAGATAACCTTTTGGAATAGACAAGGAGAAGTGGTCAGCAGCCAAGGTAGCTCTAACAAGAGAAGAAGGTGTCTGGAACCTTCAAAAGAATGTCCTCAATTTCAAAGCAGTTTTGTTTGACAGTCTGAAGTATTTTCATATATATTTCTGTTCTTAGAACACATATATGGAAGTGTGTGTCTTGCTTGAAAGTTTGAGGATTTAAGCAGCCATATCAGTAGGAAATGGAAAAGTAGAAAGACAGCAAAGTATTTTTTTCTGACGTATTTCTGTGATGGTGGAGTTGAATCTTCCCTTTTCGTATGGAAAACTAAAACGAGATTTTGCTATGGACTAAATTGTGCCCCCTGAAATTCGTATGTTGAAGCCCTAACCCCCAGTAGGACCATGTTTGAAAATAGGAAGTCATTAAGGTTAAATAAGGTCATAAGGGTGATCCCCTAATCTGAAAAGGCTTATAAAAAGAGGAAGAAAGGCAGATCTATTCCTCACCACCCTGTGTCCATGCCTCATATACACAGAAGAAAGCTTATGTGAGGACACAGCAAGAAGGTAGCCATCTACAAGGCAGGAAAAGAGATCTCACCAAGAAACACATTGGCCAGCACTTTGATCTGGAACTTCTAGCCTCTAGAAATGTGAAAAAATAAATGCCTATTGTTTAAGCCATCCAATGGTATTTTGTTATGGCAGCTCACACAGACTAATACAGACTTTTTCCCCAGTAGGGTGACAGACATGATGGATGACAAGGTGGAGAAATTCATAAGCCACAGTAGAATGAAGGAGAAGTGAATAAGGTTCTGCCTCGTGAAATCCCTGAGGAGCTGGGCAGGGAATGATGCTAAAAAGGAATATCACCACGCCACCTAGAATATTTTAGACTCACTATCTATTTCAAACTTAGAAAGAAAGGAGAAAGGCTCCCCTTCCTCTTCTTCATCACTCATTTCTCTGATTAAAATCATCTTCCTTCTCAGTGACCCCTTCATTCTTTCTGTTTACCTTTTCAATCTTGCTTTCTCTTCTTCTCCCTTTTTCATTATTTTTACCTGTTGCCATCACCCTTTTCGTCATTCCTTCCACATACTTACATATGTCCAAACCAAACAGATGTTTTATATGATTGTATTTGAACAATCATATAGTGACACTGGCCTTATAGAATAAAATGTCAAGGACAAAGATAACAGTTTGGCTGTAAACTGCAGATGATTTACATGGTAAAAAATGGAGGTAGGAAAAGTTAGTTTGGCCATTCATTAACAATGGCACACTCAATCTTAATTTACCCACTTAAACCAAGTAAAGTGAGTTTCCCAGCTTGCAAATACAATGACCTTACAGTAAAGTGCATTAGAATATACTGTGTGGAAGTATGAGTTTGTGTACCACTGAATCAGGTTTATGTAAGGGTGGAAATAATAAAAGCTGTGCATAGATGGCACAACCAGAGTACATATTTCTCTTACCTAAGCACTAAGACACAAAAAATATTACATCTCTACAATCATATGAATACTCAGGCAAATGAAGAATTTGGGGAGATAAATCAGTTTGCATGCATAGCTAAAATACTTGAGAACCCAAATTTAGCATTCATATATTGAGAAAAAGCCACATATTATGTGGCAAAAAGATTTCAGTTTACAATTTCCATAAAACTGAGAAATTATCAAGTGATTTGCCTTACAGAACAGGTCTACTAGATGGGAAGCACATTTTTGGTTTGAAGCCTTCCAGCACTATCTAGCATCTAGCATCCCAGTAGGGTTTTTGCCCTTTGTGCAGTGGTATTACACAAAACACTTCTAAACACAAAGTACTGATACTGGAAAAACTTCTGAGCATTGCACCTTGCTATCGAGGTATTACTTCACTCACCAAACACAAGGCCATTTCTGCATCTCTTGGACCTGGCCTAAAAGGGGCCTTTTAACAGCCACTACAACCTTTAAATTCTCCTACCCTCCATACAAATTTATTCAACTATCCCAGGGTGAGATGGTTGACCAAATTGATGGAAGAATTTTAGAAGAGTTACTACACCATAAAGGTTATTGTAAATATCAGTGTAAAGTGAACCAAAGTGGCATGTTAGAATCTAAGTAGGTTTTATTTATTTTTTATTTTTTCAAAGATTTATTTATTTATTCACGATAGACAGAGAGAGAGAGAGAGGCAGAGACACAGGCAGAGGGAGAAGCAGACTCCATGCTGGGACCCCGAAGCGGGACTCGATCCCGGGACTCCAGGATTGTGCCCTGGGCCAAAGGCAGGCGCCAAACCACAGAGCCACCCAGGGATCCCCTCTAAGTAGGTTTTATAGGTGTAGTTCAGTATAATATTCATCACAGCCATTTATGTAATATTATTAGAAAGCTAATGTCATAGGTTTTGAGGCAAATAATGCAGGAGATCAAAGATGCTACTCCAGATAAAAGCTTGAAAATCATTCCTGACTGCTTGATTTGTCTCATGATAACAAGACATGTCTTAGTCAGTGTGGGTTGCTATTATAAGAAAACCATAGATTAAGTGCCTGAAACAAACATTTATTGCTCAGAGTCCTGAAAGCTGGGAAGCTCAAGATCAGAATGCCATCAATGTCCTAATCCTAATACCATCACAATGGGCATTAGGATATGAATTTTGGGAGGACACACTCAGTCCATAAAGGTATATATGACAATGAGGCCACACTTCAGGATTTACAAAGAACTTTCAAACACATATCCTCACAATAGCTTTTTCACTGGGCAGCAGAGTTGTTACTGCATCTTATTTTAAATATTAGTATTTAAATTAGTATTGAGGAGTTGAGCGACAGGCATGTATCCAGCCAGTACAGAAAAAAGGTGCTGAGTTTAATTGTCTGATTCTCGGTTCAGGGTCTTTCCATCTTTTCCACACTTTGATCTCCATGGGAACAAAACAACCCATTAAGGTGCACTACACTGTTTCTATAATCCATGAAATGATCATCTAAGATGCTCTGTGATAGACAGAAAGCAGTGGTGTCTTATCCATGTGAAAATCCTCACTAAAATTGTGCTGAATCGAATGAGTCCCAGACTCTTGGCCTGCAACTTTGCAATGTCCAAGGAGCAAGTCAACAGCAATGGCTGCTCTTCAGGGTTATGTATAACAGGGATGTTGTGCCAAATGTATGCACAGGCTATGGATATTAATATTAACATTATTTTAATTGGCATTTAATTTTACTTTTCATAGAGAAAGCCCATTATTTGAAAGATTGGAATCTACATCATTAAGCCTCTTCTTTCCTTCTGTAATGAGAGAAACAAGATCATCTGCTTGTTTTAAGAGTAATTATAACTTAGTTATGCACATAATTGAAAGGATTTCGTATTTAGAAAATAAAAAATTATTTAAACTATACACTTATATGATACACCTGCCTAAATGATAGGCAATTAAGTATATTTTGTAATGATTTATGTTTCTAATTTTTTTTAAGATTTTTCATTTATTTATTCATGAGAGACACAGAGAGAGGCAGAGACATAGGCAGAGGGAGAAGCAGGCTCCCCTCCAGGAGCCCAATTAAGAACTCGATCCTAGGATCCTGGAATCATAACCTGAGCCAAAGGCAGACGCTCAACTATTGAGTCACCCAGGCGCCCCTATGTTTCTAATTTTTAAATTGCAACTGAAATAAGAATTTCTTCATTCTGTCACCTGTGGGACTATTATAATCTATAACAAATGCTTTATTATTTATGCCAATAAATAATACTATTTATGCTAATGAAGAAGCATTTCATTCTTATTCAACTAATGTATAGAAATATTACAGTTATAGAAAGCCCAGTGGGGTGTTCTACTCCCACAGATATTCAGCGGTATTATAACATACGCACAAAAACTGTGTCATCATAGATCATAAGTTTTAAAAGGAGAGATGATGATCTAGTGAGTGCTAAGTTTGGATAAGTGTACAATCATTGAAAGCTGCAAGAAGAAATTACCAGCTTAACATGCTGGGGGAAAATCCTCAATTACCGAAGGCCCATTTAGTAATTTGAGTATTATGCATGATGTACAAAATAAAAAGCTGACATTTAACAAACTTTTTTAATATCTATATCTGTAGACCTGAAACATGGTGATGTGTGTTTTTTAGGGTTTACAGTTCCTGTAGTAAGTAACCCACAGTTAGAAACACACGCTGACCAATTTGATGTCCTAATGAAAATTTTGTCAGGAATTTTCTCCAACATTTCCCACTGAGATCAAATCACCATCAGACATTCTTCTACACAGTATCTACTATTTCATCCCTTAATGTTTGACTGTGCTTTTCATTTTATTTAATTAATCCTACAGAGGGCCATATTTATTGCTGCCACCTGAGAGAGAAGGTATGAAGAGACAGGCTTTTGCAGTCATTCTTGGCTCAGGATCCTCCTTTCAACATTAAGAACATATGTGCACTGTTGGCTGCTTAAGATCACACCCATCTGCTTAGACAGTGAGAAATCTGTGGGGAAGTTGGTTGCTTCCTTGCCGTAGGGTTCAAGTGTCATAATGTGATGGCTGTATATAAACAAGCTGTAGGATCAATGCTCCTCTTTCACCTGGACTAAAATAGGGACCCAAACTCCTCCCTACATGCTGCTCTTCAATACTTGCCAAAATATACTGGGAAAGGAAGCAAAATTATGAATGTGTTTAGCTGCCAGGAACAACGATGCTACAGGTGCTTTGGAAACTTAGTTAAATCCTGAAGCTAAGTCCAGGTGAAAATTAACACCTGAGATAGAGAAGAGACTTCAAGCCAAAGATCCACTATAAGCAGTGTCATATTAAAAAGGCATCTCTCGCATATGAAACTAGAAATGCATCCATTCAGTTCTCCAGCCATGATAGGAAATTGCCATAAGAAACAGGTAATAAGGGATCCCTGGGTGGCGCAGTGGTTTGGCGCCTGCCTTTGGCTCAGGGCGCGATCCTGGAGACCCCGGATCGAATCCCACATCAGGCTCCCGGTGCATGGAGCCTGCTTCTCCCTCTGCCTATGTCTCTGCCTCTCTCTCTGACTATCATAAATAAATAAAAAAAATTAAAAAAAAATAAAGCCTTTAAAAAAAAAAAAGAAACAGGTAATAAAGAAATGACACACTGACTTGCAAAGTAATCAAGAAAGTGTACCCAAAGTGGGAAAATAATGCCAAAGAATTTGTATATTTTCCATACATTCAATGAGCAATTTATATGTGCAAACACATTCAATCAGAATATAATATGAATTAAACAATATACTAGACACAAAGGATACATGGCTATGCAATGACAGTCCTTTAAAGCAGCCTTCCTAGGCACCATGCCTTGCCAACCCTACCAACCTCACACACCATCCAATGTTTAAGTCAGTGACCCATCTGCAACATGCAACACTTCTGATATCTACTTACAGACTTTTTTGACATTCACTGACTTTCTACTATGAGTCAGGTACTGAACAAGGATCTCTCTCCATACGTGCATAACTTTGTTTAACTTTCATAGTGCTATTTTCACTTGATCATGTCTGTGTTACTCAGAACTCCTGGCTCTGTTCACCTTTGATGCATGCCTTGCTCCCCTTCAGAGTCCACATCTGTACTCCTATTTCTTGATAGAGAAGTAGGCAGGTACCTAAGCATAAAAGCTCCTGACCAAGATATAAAGACACTCAGGGCCAGAAAGCACCAAAATGCAGAGGGTCTTCCTCTACTAAAATTCCTTGAAAGTATATACAGTGGTTCTATATAATCTATATGCAATTCAGCTGAGCCAGCATGGTACCAGGGAAGAGGGAAGAGCACTGGCATTGGGTGGAGGAATAAAGATCTGAACTTAGCAGAGGTGGGACTGTCTACAATATGTATTTTTGTATTTTTAAATTCTATCTCAGTGGAAAAAATAGTGTTTACATTGTCGCAAGACAAATTAAACAATTTAAGTAACTGAATTTATTTACAGAGGAATGATTCTACCACTGTATTAGGGTTCCCCAGAGACAAAGAACCAGTAGGAGATACACAGAGAGAAGGAAAAGGAAGAGAGAGAGAGAGAGAGAGAGAGAGAGAGATTGGTTTATTATGAATTTATTATGAGGAATTGGCTCGCACAATTATAGAATCTGCAAAGGCCCATGATTTGGCACTTGCAAGCTGGAGACCCAGGAAAGCCTGTGATGTAATTCAGTTCCAGTCTGAAGGCCTACAGAAAAGCCAATGGCTTCAATCCCAGTCCCAGAGCTGGAACAGATGAGAAATAACTCAAGCAGAAAAGCAAGAAGCAAAAAAGGGTGAATCCCTTTTTGGTTGACCTTTTGTTTTATTTAGGCTTTCATGGGATTGGACGATAACCATCCACAATGGGAAGGGCAATTTACTTTATTGGGTCCATGATTCAAATGCTAATCTCATCCAGAAACACCCTCTCTGAAAAACCTAGAAACAATGTTTAATCTGGCCATCTCATGGCCAAACTGACATGGAAAATGAGCCACATTTCCTACATTCTTTTTTTTTTTTTTTTACCTTGGAATATTGAAATGTTGTGTTATAACGTCACTGGTGATAATGGGAAATGTTGGACTTGAGACTGACAAGCATCATCTCCAACCTCTAACTAACTAACTAACTAATTAACTAACTATATATAGTTGCCCATCAAATATTCCATATATATACATATATACACCCATCAAATATCCTAATAATTCCAATAGGCTCAATAGTTCTCAAAAGAGAGGAAAGAGCCAATAAAGCATTTCAGTAATCCAACTAAAAGGTTAGGGGTCCTACCTAAGGCTGCTAACAGTGGGAATAGAAAGCATTTGACTGACAAGATGGTAAGAGATATATCATGAAGGTAAAATCAGTAAGATGTAATTATTGACTAGATGTGGAAGAAAGAAAGAAAAATAGATTACTAAATTTAGACAACTATTAAATGTTGGTGCCATTAATTGAACTAGAGTTTTCAAGAGGGGAAGCAAGTATAAGGAAAAATATAGTGAGTTTTATATGACCCTCTTCAATTCAAGGTACTTTGAAACCCACATGTGAAGAAGTCCACTGCCTAGACCAGTAACAAGGGCTGGGTCATGCTCTTTGGGATATTCCTTTGTTCTGGGAGAGATAAAAGCCTTCTGACAGACTTTGACCTGGGTCCCATGTGTCCTTAGCCTAGCACAAGTACGTGGGACCCCTAACTTGCCAGCAGACAGATCAGTACTTCTAATTTGGCAGTTTTAAGGGAGCTGCTTCTAAAGCTCACTTGTTTTAAGTTTCCTGGGTAATTAAGAGTCTACTTCTGTTTCCACCAGTTACTGCCTGGCTTCCCTGCCAGTGATCACTACAAAGAGCACCACAGATAAGAAAGTATTTTCTTTCTTGATATTGTTTACATTGATACTATGTGCACTCTCAGAGACAATGAAGAGAAATTCTGGAAGCCAAAAATATGGCGCTAGTTAATGAAATGATGCCTCAGGTCCAAAAAGAAAAAAGATAAAAAGATTCTGTGGATTTATGGGAACTGAGTATAGGGCAACATGAATAAATGTGGTCTGAGCAACAAATCTGTCTTATGAAATCCATGATCTTCCTTTTTTTTGATCTCCTTTTTTTTAATGTCTTAATACTTATGTTTTAATGCCTAATAGCCATGATTGATTTAATCCATTAAAGATAATCTTATGCTAAGATAAAAGGTTTTATATGAGACAGAGGTAGTGAAGGGAATATGTCCTCCTTGAAGGACTAACATTCCTGATGTCAAAATGACAAGGTCCATTTAATCAATACAATCTGTTAAGAAGGATGGTACATTTTTAGATTTTAGACCGTACATTTTTAGATTCTACCTATAAGTGATGTCTTTATCTAATTTATTTCACTTAATATAATTCCCTCAAGATCCATTCATGTTATCTCAAATGGCAAGAGTTTCTTCTTTGTCATGGCTGCATAATATTCCATTATACACACATATACACATACACACATCTTCTTTAGCCATTTTTCTATTCATGGACAATTAGGTATGTTTCCATACCTTGACTATTGTGAGTAATGCTGCAATAAACATGAGAGTACAGGATATCTCTTCAATATCCTGTTTTTATTCAGTATGGATAAATACCCAAAAGTGAAATTGCCAGATCATATAGTAGCTCTATTTTTTTTTTTTTTAAGAAACTGTACTGTTTTCCATTGTGGCTGTACCAATTTACATTTCAACCAACAGTGCAAAAGATTTTCTTTTCTTCACATCTTGTCAACATTTGTTATCTCTTGTCTTTTTGATGACAGCCATTCTCACAGTTGTGAGGTGATACCTCATTATGGTTTTGATTCGCATTTCCCTGATGATTTGTAATGTTGAACACTTTTTTATGTACGTGTTGGCCATTTGTGTGTCTTCTCTGGAAAAAATGTCTATTTTGTTTCTCTGCTCATTTTTAAATTGTATTTGTTTTTTTGCTACTGAATTGTATGAGTTCCTTTTATATTTCAAATATTAAACACTTATCAGATATATGATTTGCAAATGTTTTCTCCTATTCTGTAGGCTGCCTTTTCGTTTTATTGGTTGTTTCTTCTGCTGTGAAGAAACTTATCAGTTTGATGTAGTATCATTTATTTTGCTTTTGTTGTTTATGCTTTTGGTGCTGTATCCAAAAAAATCATTGTCAAGATCAATGTCAAGAAGCATTTTTTCCCCTAAGTTTTCTTTTAGGAATTTTGTGGTTTCAGGTCTATGTTTAAGTCTTTAATGCATTTCAAGTTAGTTTCTATAAGCTATATAAGATAGGAATGGTGGTTACCAGGGGCCAAAGAATGAAGGAAATGGGGAGATGTTGGTCAAAGAGTACAAATTTCCAGTTACAAGCTGAGTAACTTATGGGGATCTAATGTACATATGGTGATTTAGTTAATAATACTGTATATTTGCTATGTACTATATTTAAAATTGCTAAGAGATCTTATATTTTCTCACTACAAAAATGAGATAGTAATTATATGATGTGGTGGAGGTGCTAGCTAACCTGTGATAATAACCATTTTGCCACATATAAGTGGAAAACACATTGTACATCTTAAACTTATACAGTTATATGTCAATGATATCTCAATAATGCTGATTTTTTTTCTATTTTTTTATAAGAAGGAAAAGAATAGAGGATAAAAAATTTTAAAAAAGGAGCAGTTGACAGTATTAAGTACTATAGTGACATACATTAAAAATCTCCATTTTAGATTTGAAAATACTTAGTGACCTTGGTAAAAGCAGTCCTGGTACCATCAGAAGGACTGAAGTAGTTTGTAGCCTAAAGTAAAATACAGAGGAAGTGCTTCCTTTTCCTTTTTCTCTTCTGTTTCTTTTCTTATATTAGTCTTCCAGGGTTTACATACTGGAATACCACAGAATGAGTGGTTTAAGCAACAGGAGTCTATTTGTCACAAAGGCTGGAAGTGAAGAGACAATGGCAGTAGCAGTGTTGCACAGGTTGTCTGAGTGTGAGTGGCATTAAGGAGGATTTTCGTGGGAAGAGAAGGCACTGTCAGTAATGAAGTTGCTTGCATAGAGGAGAATTTATCAAATAAGCAAAAAATGTCAAGGATAATAGAGACTTATTTCTTACTATCATAGAAAGGAGTTACAAATATAGAAAACAAGCTAGCATGAATCGTGGTACTGGATTAGAATTGGAAGTGTCAGTGTGAATTCAGTTTTTCATATAAAAATAAAATGCAAATATATACAAATGGATGTGTGTGTGTGTGTGTGTGTGCATGTGTACACTTGTATATATTCCCCTAGTTCTGTCCACTAAGGGAAACTGGAAGCAGTGATACACTAACAGTCATAAGCACAAGCAGATCTTGCTCACTAAATTATACTTTCCTCCAAAAGTAATCAAGGCTCCTTGGAGAAATATTTGATTCCAGACCTAGGGCAGTAAAAGGGGAGTCTAGATCTCTGTTGTGCCAAAAAGTAAGTATCAAAGAACAAGGAAGATATGTCAAAAAGACAAAGAATCCAGTTTGAAGGAGTTGCCACTGACCAAATCTTTGCCAATATGAGCATCCAAATAAATAATTAGTAAAAGATCTTAATCTACAAATAAAATAAAAAAGAGTTCATACAAATATAAATAAAGAAATATATAATTTGAAAGTTTGATGAGGCATGGAATATTTACATAGACTCAAATTACCTCCACATAAGATATTAATTAGAAAGGGAACAAGAGTAATTTACAGTGGAGAAGCCTGGAACTTAGCACCTTAATCAAGTGATCAATGTGAACATCATCAATAATGGGACAAATTAAAGTCACGAGCCACCGACTAGATACGAGAGCACAAATCTTTCCTATAATAGTCCTAACAGACCTGGCTTGAATCTACTCATGAGGAAATGTCAGACCAAATAGAGAGATGTTTTATAAAACAATTGGCCTGCACTTTTCAAATATGCTAACATAATGAAAGTCAAGGAAATACTGAGATTCCAGATTAAAGGAGACTACAGAGACATACAACTAAATGTGATGTGTGATCCTGAATGGGATCCTTTTGCTATCATGGTATTTATGGGTGACACTTGAATGGGTCCTGAGAATTAGATGCTCATGATGCTTCAATACTAATTGCCTAATTCTGATGGCTGCATTGTGGTCCTACAGGAAAATGTTTTCACTGGAGAAAAAACACACTAAAATATTTAGCCCTGGTGGGGCAATTGATTGGCAATTTAATTTTAAATGATTCGAGGAAAGGTTTCTGCGCTCTGCTCATAAACTATTTGTAAATTTGAAGTTGTTTCAAAAGTTGAAGGAAAAAATATAAGAAATATAAAACCTACAGTTAAAGGAATCAAACAAGTGATTGCAGGGAAGGGAAGGGCAGGGATTTACTGAAAAGGGGGAGAAGGAAACTTTTAGAGTGATGGAAATGTACTCTATCTTGAATGGAGCAGTAGATACTTGAGTGTGCACATTAGTCAAACCAACCAGACTATATTTAAGATATGTGCATCTTGCTGCATTATACTTTAATGAAATAATAAGCATAGAAAAAATGGAGGACAGTGAGTTCAGATAATTCATTCAAACTTCTTGGTTTAGAAAAAGAAAAGAGAAAGAAGGCATAGCTAGAGGGGGATCTAGAGTTAAAAGAGATTTCCTTTGGTTTATTTTTCTTTTTTTTTATTTCTAGGTGTGGTTTTGGAACATGTGACTATACCATATGAGTTATCTGGGCATGTCAAAGGAAAAAGTACAGAGAGAGAACAAGACCAGAGAATGAATGTTGAAGATGGAAATGGGGCAGCTGCCAGAGCAGGATCATGGGGGAGAGGGGAAAATAGGATCTGGTCAAAAGGACACCTCATTCTGAGGACCAAGTAAAAGTGACTTTAGGATGTGGGGAGCCAGACAGCTGAGGATTCTCTCACTGGATATCTCTATTTTCCTTTTGAAATAAGAGTTGGGGTTATCTTTTGAATATAAAGGGTTTAAAATGACTGGGAGGGGGTGCAGTTTAAAAGGTAGCTCAAGCTAGAAATTGGAACACTGGGACTAAGATATAAATTACAAGCATCCTAATTATGTGATGAGAATGTCCTAGCTGGGGCAGACCGGGTGGCTCAGCGGTTCAGCGCCACCTTCAGCCCAGGGCATGATCCTGAAGATCCAGGATCGAGTCCCACGTCGGGCTCCCTGTGTGGCGCCTGCTTCTCCCTCTGCCTGTGTCTCTGCCTCTCTCTTTCTCTCTGTGTCTCTCATGAATAAATAAATAAAATCTTTATAAAGAGAGAGAGAGAGAGGATTCCTAGCTTTGCCCAATAATCCAAACTTCAGCTAGGAGAAAAGATCATTTTCTTAAATCTGTCCTTAGTCAAATCATGTAGCCTCGATCATCTTAATTCCTTAAACCTACTTTATAGAGCAACAATTTGCTCAAATATAAAGGATCTGAAGGAAATAAAGCAATAGGCCTGAAAGAAATGCGTCATGCCCTGACCCACTCAGCAACCTGCTCAATTTTATGTGATTAATTTCTAAGTGAACATGATGATGACATGCATTTTGTTCTTTTGGCCCAATAATATGAAGAAGTATAGGAAGTGTGGAAAATTACTCTTCAAAGGACTAAGAGAGAAAACATTGATAACCGTTCATAGACTACTTGTATGGTTTTCTAGCTGGTGACAAATTCTGCTTTCAAAGCATTTTTTGGTAGCAAATTTACCAGGAAGCTGTATATTACATAGATTTTTATTGACAGCTTTGCTAGTTTAATTAGGAGTCAAAGTTCAAAACTACTTCTTAAATAGAAAGTCAGAGGGTCAACAGAGGAAATGAGATTTTTCCAAGACTCTATCAAAAATGTAGCTGGAAAAAAAAGGTAGCTGGGCAGCCTCAGCTTTTAGCCCTTCTCTGAATATCTCTTGCTTCCTGAGAGGGGAATGGTGCTCTCATTGCTAGGCTGGAACTCTGCTCTAATCTCTGAGTCTTCCATGCAAGTAGTTTCCTTCCTGTAGGAGCCTGTTATATCAATTATTTATTCCATTTGACTGAAATCCAGAATATCATATACAACTAGCATAGGTTTATGACAAATCTAAACAAAATGATTGCTTCCTTTCTGAGACTAAGTTACAACAGTATTTTCCTTGTTCAAGCAATGTGCTCCCCCAAAAGGGCAAAAAAAAAGAAGAAAAAAAGAAAAAGTGATGAGTGCATTTAATTTCATTATTGTTATGGGAATAATAAGAAAGGGGTGCTTTGTTTCTGATGTGTATTGAAGCATTTTCAATGATATCACCAGAAAAGATGTGTATTAAAGTTACATTAAGGGCTAATTTAAGTAATGGGAATTGAATCTTTTCCTTTAGGTACGAATTTCTCCATAGGTGCAATTTATGAAATTGTTTTATTTGTGGGCTTTCTCATTTTTGTTGCATGATTTGGTTGAATTGGAGAACATCAGGCAATCACTTTTATATAGCCAGCTTGGAAATCAAACATTCTTGTTCCAATCTTTGAAAACACACGGAATTGAGAAAAACAGATTTTTTTCAATATCATTGGATCCAGAATCTCATAGTGTTATTCATCCTACAACCCTCAAACCATATGTGGCTCACAGAATATTACATACTGCTTTCTGCTAAGTCACATTATGGAGCCAGACAATTTCCTTTGGATTGTGATATAACAGTTGACCTGGAAAAGGGGAGATTTAAAACAGTTCTCTCAACAGACACAGATGGACTCACACGGAGGCAGTGGGAGGAATTCATGATGCCAGCTGTCTAGAAATGAATGACAGACTCTCTTGGACTAATCTCTCCTTCAACCTAAAATAATCTCACATTGTAACCTTTATTTAGCTGTTTCGATAAGTTTGTTTTTAAATGGTATCATGAAAAACTGTAATTGTCCATTACAATAATTAGGCTGAATTCTTTCATGCTTTCTCAGGGGCCTGGATGGTAAAGGGAGAAAAGTGATCTTCAGATATTAAGGAGAGGTAATATGTCATAAGAAGCCAAGCACAGGATTTAGAGACAGGCCCGAGTTCCATTCTCCATTTCGCTACTTACAAATTTTATAATCTCAGTTTACTTTTTGTTCACTAAGGCCAATATGGACTCTACAGAGATGCTGTTAAGAATCAGTGACTCAGGGATGCCTGGTTGGCTCAGAGGTTTAGTGTCTGCTCAGGGCATGATCCCAGGTCTGGGATTGAGTCCCGCATCAGGCTCCCTGCGAGGAGCCTGCATTGTCCTCTGCCTGTGTCTCTGTCTCTCTCTTCCTGTGTCTCTGATGAAGAAATAAATAAAATCTTAAAAAAAGAAAAGAATCAGTGACTCAGTGCCTGCAAAATAACTGGCATGTCAATAGTGCCCAATAATTGGCAATTATTGTTCATTTATAAATGCCTGGTTCATCTTACTATCACTTAGCACCTATTGTTGTGCCTTACATAGTCAATAAATGATTAAATCAGTGTTTTTTATTGAGTTTCTGTTAATCAACTAGAGTAAGTACTTTCATAGTGAAAGCATTTAATATGTCAATCCATAAATTAAAAAAGTCTTAACTTGGTTCACACACAACAAAGCTGATTGAACAGAAATATTCCACATAAAATGTTACTGGTTGTTCTGGCACTTCAAAGCAATTCCAATCTTATTTAAATGGATGGAAAGTCATGGACGATAAGCTTCTTCTGATTTTTTGCTGATTTCCCTTTCACAGAGGAAGAGGAATCATGGAGTCATAGTATTTCAGAGCTGGAGATGGGCTATAGAGACCTCCAATCAACACCTCCATTTTACAGATGACTAAACCAGGGCCCAGGTAGGCAATGTGACTTGCACATGATCATAATGGGAGAGCCAGGATTAGAAGTAAGGTCACAGAAATCCTAGTACTATTTTCTTTATTTTATATCATAGTGCATAAACCAAACCTAAGTCGTAGCAGTTGTGCTTTGGTACTCTAAAAGAGGATTGTGTGGTGAGTTCTAATGGACCAAAAGACATCTAGGATCAATGCAACTCAAAGTAAAAGAAAAATGGCAACTCATTCAGTCATCATCTTTAAGAGAAAAAATAAATTTAACATTACCTTTCTTTAGTCCCTCAGTATGGCAGTTATGTATTATTCTAACGTAAATACTTGGGTCTTACAAAATTATTGGTGTTAAAAGCATGTTAGTTTTCCACAGTAATGGTAAATAGTTCTCTTGAAAGAGATAACAAAATTATTCTTCATAATGAGTTTTGTCCTCTAAGGATTTGCCAGTTCCATGAAAACATTAAAACACATTCTTTTCCTCCAACAGCAGAGCGATTTAGTCTGAGCACCTTCCTGGGTGATCTTTGGAGGGCACTTCACTGAGTTTTGCCTAAGTTTGCACCTCCATTCATATTATTACACTGACGGTAGTTATATAGTCAAGATAGGAATTAGTTGAAATAAAGCACTTAGAATGATAGCATAAAATGGAAACCTAACCAATACTACCTGCTACTATTATTGTTACTATTTTCATCCTTATTACCATATTGGCAAAAACATAATATTCACATATCACATTATATGTGATAACCATAATATTCACATATCACATTATATGTGATAACCATCACATATAATTCACATATATTCACATAATATTCACATATAGCAATATTAAATTATATCCTCTAACTTCATAATTCATAAATGTGTATATCCCATCTCAGGCTGTTCTGTCATGTGATTAAATGATGCCATGATTTTTTTAAAATTTTAATCAACCTGTATGTTTTTTGCTATTAGACTTCATAGCTTCAAAAGAAAGTAAATAAAAGACAGTAAATAAATATGCACACTTGCTTCTATGGACTCAAAGCTCTTTGAAAGTCCTCTGACTCTCCTCTTAGGTGCTTTCCAAATCTGCTAAGCTCCCTTTCATTTGAAATCAAGATGGCCATAATAAAGGAAAATTTGGGGGGATGCCCAGTGGCTCAGTGGTTGAGCATCTGCCTTCAGCTCAGGACGTGATCTTGGAGTCCCTGGATGGAGTTCTACATCAGGGTCCCTGTATGGAGCCTGCTTCTCCCTTGCCTGTGTCCCTGCCTCTCTTTCTCTCTCTGGTCTCTCATGAATAAATAAATAAAACCTTAAAAGAAAAAAGAAAACTTGGTAGATATCTGAATCATCAGAAATAAATGTAATACAGGATGTTCCTACACATCTATAGGGGTATGATTTCACTTGCTTTAAGTGATTGCATGTAACTTCCTAGATTGTTATAAGAAAAATAATAGAAAGAATCAAGAAGAGCTTTCTACATTCTCCATAACTTAGTTCAGGACATAGAGCTGAACTAAATATATATATATATATATATATATATATATATATATATATATATATATCAGTAAATACTATTGAATTCATGAATAAAATAAACCAAAGTATCATTGAAATTTTGACAAATATTCGCAACTGAAACATTTCTACAGTATGTATTTTTTTCTTCTTTTAATATATCTTCATTTGCAAATCTGAATGAATGAATCTCATTCTCTTGCCAAGACCTACAATTTGTGTATACAACTCTTTGTCACTTCTAAATGGACAATTACTGGGTATACATCATCCACATGCCCGTTGTTGATTACCCTGAAGGCTGTGCTACTGAAAGTTCACTTCTCAATGTATTAACAACAGATTCAGAACACTAAGGAAATAATTCATTTCTCAAACACAGTGTCTGCCCTCTGATAAAGCATATTTTCAAAAGTTAGACATTCTACAAAAAGCCCAAAGTCATGACTAAAGCTATATCAAAAAACATGTGGTGACGGAATATTCATCTCTACTATTTTTAATTTTGTGTGCTCATTTCATAGCCAACTTTGTACTTCTACACTAAAAACTGGAATGAAAGTGACTGTCGAACAGGCATTGCCTAAATTAGATTTATAGACAGATACATTAAAAAGAAAGGACTAGTGAATATCAGAAAGTTTCAGGGGAAATACAATGAATCTGAATCTAAATTAAATTTGATTTAGGGCAAATATAAATTAGGTGTCATTCCAGGTAGATTTAAAAAAAAGAATTTACAAATTGTTTTCAGAGTTACAAATGGAAGAAAGATTTTTTTAATTAGACCATAAAGTAGGTTAGATAAAGCATACTTTAAAAAATAATGTCAATGAAGTAACAGAGAATTCCTTTCCCCCCAGGGATATAGGAAAAGAAATTTCAGACTTTCCATGAAAGAATTATGGAATTTTCATGGAATCAAACTGACAAAATTAGTCTCATGAGTGAATATTTAAAATGCTTAAAATATACTTCCACAAAAGATGATTTCTCTGATAGATAAGAAAAATGTCTTCATTTTCCATTTACCTAAAGACAATTTCTTAATGCAGTTGGACCACAAAGAGAATCCCTTTATGTATTTCTACCTCCTTGATTTCAAAAGCCTTGAGGCCAGGAAAGAGAAGAAACAGAGTTGATGGGTAGATGGGCTGAAGAACACATTCCCACGAAACCAATTCATTCTCACAATTCTTCTCTCATTTGGTAGCATTACCTACAGAGTAACGTTGCAACTCCTTGTCATGACATTGAAAGCATTCCCTGAACTGAGGCTTGAACATATTACTCTGCATATTTCAGAGTCTGGCTGTAATTACGATATTTGCCTTTTCTGAAACACACCATAGGCCTTCTTGTTTCCAAATCTTTGATGACGGTATTCTTCTATCCTGAACCTCTATCCAAGCCTTTTTTTACTTCAAACATTTACTCATCCTTCAAGTCCACAATGATGGATTTGAATGTTACTTCCTTTATAAACCTTCCTGGGTATCTTCAGTCTGAACTTCTGTGATCTCACAGCATAATAATTATACTCTTCTTGACTAGGTAGTATGGGGAGTTCAAAACAGAATGTTAGAGATTGATACATCTGAGTTGAAATCCTCCTCTGACACTTGTTTAAAATTCTCAAATGGATATAGAAGACATGGTATAGTCTTCTATGTATATGTATGGTATATATTATATATAATGGAATACTATGGTATATATATTTTTTATGTGTGTGTATATATATATGTGTATATACATATATAATGGAATATTACTCAGCCATCAAAAAGAATGAAATCTTGCCATGTGCAATGATGTGGCTGGAACTAGAGGGTATTACGCTAAGTGAAACAAGTCAATCAGAGAAAGACAAATACCATATGATTTCACTCATATATGGAATTTAGGAAACAAAACAGATGAACATAGGGGAAAGGAAGAAAAAATAAAATAAGATAAAAACAAAGAGGGAGGCAAACCATAAGAGACCATTAACTATAGGAAACAAACCAAGGGTTGCTGGAGGGGGTGGGATAGAGGGATGGGGTAACAGGTTGATAGGCATTAAAGAGGGCCCTTGGTGTAATGAGCACCGGGATTATATGCAACTGATGAATCTACTCCTGAAACTAATCATACACTGTACGTTAACTAAATTGAATTTAAATAAAAAATAAAAATAAAAAAACCCTTGAGGTTTTAGCAAGTCACTTGAGCCTAAGTAATAAGAATATCTATTTTCCCAGGCTATTATAGGGATTAGGGGTGGTGTGTGTTTTGAAGTGTCTAGAAGACAGTGGACCAGAGAGTCAAAATATTAGTTCTCATATTACAGTACCTCTAACCTGAGGGTCTTCCTTCATTTTGAATGCATAGACACTTGATCATTGCACATGTTCAAAATAGAAAGGATATTGGAATGACATTGAAATAATATTGAATACCATTGAAATACTAAAAGAATACAGACACAACAAATTGCTGTTACTTTCTGTCCTTCCTTGGAAAATTGCAAGGTAATTCTAGGCTAATCAAGAATTGCCTGATAGCTTTCAGAGAGAAGGCTAAAATGCCAAGTAGATCAAGACCAGCCAAATGAAGGAAAACACTGACAAACCCTGCACTCTTAGTATCAGGCTCCCACTACATTCATTGGCTCTTTGAGGTTTAAAAACAGTTTAATGACTTAGAGCACTAATCCAGAAAATTTGGTCAAATGTGGTGATCCTATCTCTGTAATCCTCTGGGAACCAAATCAAAGAGAGTCAGTTCAGTATCAGAGCAAGAGGAATTCAAGGTCAAATACTGTTTGAGGAGAGTGTGGTGAGGGGTTGGACAAAATGGGTGAAAGGGAGTGGTTGATATAGTCTTTCAGTTATGGAATAAATAAATCACAGGAATAAAAGTGCAGCATACAGAATACAATTGATGATACTATATATTATGATGGATGGTAGCGACACTTGTGGTGAGCATATCATGGTGTATAGAGTTGTTGAATTACTATGTTGCACACCTGAAACTAATAATATTGTATATCAATTATACTCAAGTCAATCCCCATCAAGTAAATAAATAAGAGAAGGAAGTGAGCATCTTACTGTTCCTATCAGACATCTTCCACAATAGAAAAGAGTACTATTTTTAGACAATCAAAAATAAAAGGAAACATAATTGGAGTTGAATATGTAATTTTTAAATAAAAATGATCTTGGAACCCATAGCTATGTCTGCATTCTCAAACAATAACATGACCTCTATTTATCACGGAACAGAGAAAGATATGTTTAGTCTAAATAAGAGCAAAGCATATGTTGTCTTTCAAAAGAGGTCAATGTAAGGCACAGATTAAGTAAACACATAAAAAGTCTCAACAATAAATTATAAAAAAACCCTTAATTTATGGTATTTAAAAATTAAATTAAAATAGGACATTTCTCTTTTGATAGCTCATAAGAGAAACATAAGGTTCTTTTGATTAAATGCTGGTGACACAATCTTTTACACTGACTCTGGGTACCGCTCTCTTTTCCCAAACACTCAGCCCAGAAAAACTGCTGGCTGGTGTTCACCTGTGAAATTGAGTGTGCACACAATTCAACCTCCGTAGACAGAATGAAACACTGTGAACGATAAGAGAGTGATGTGAATTTGTAAGAAATACACGTATGCTGTTGGAGTCTAATAGAAATATTTTAACCACTGGCCTGAATCCAATCTGCACAGTAATTTAATAGACTATCAACCACAAATGCAATCCATAAGGCAAGTAAATGGTACCAAATGCAATAGGTGATTTTCTTGGAATGGGATTGGCAGAATCAAACTAATCTATGTGAAAAAAGGAAGCTGCCTGGCAACATCATACAGTTAAAATCTTCAATAAGGAAGTGTAACCAATCATATCCTTATGATTTAACGCTTTGGAAGAAATTTGATCAATACCATAGGACCTAAAAAAATCCGAAAGATCTTTTTTTTTAATCTCCAAGAATTTCTTCTTTTTCCTAGGATATTTTATCTCATTAAATGTAGAGGAATTCCATGGGAACAAAACTTGAAGCCAGTGTTTTCTAAGAAACAGGTTAAATACACATATTTAAATAATAATTTTTTTCTTTCAAAAGAACTTATTGCAACGGTATCATTTAAAAACCATTTTTAGAATTCCACCTTAGGGAATTATTTTCAGGGTCACCTAAGGAACCCTGAAAAGAAATTAATTCCATGAATCTATAATCATAACTTAGAGATGAATTCAGAGCTTTGTGATTAGCTCCACCTTAGCTCTACTAAATAGAAATATTTAGATTTGGAATACAAATATTTTATAAGAAAAAACATAGAAAAATAATTGTAGAAGTAAACCATGGCTTTTTTTTTTAATGGAAAGACTTCAAGAGCACAATCAAATGCCTTATCTAGATGCTCTGGAATTGTATAAAGAGACAGAAGTAAACCAGGTGATCTGAGTGTCCCTTCTAGCTGAGGATTAGACTTTTTTTTTTTATCACCTATGCATTATATTATATACACAGTATATAACAAAAATATTGCCCACCAGATATATTGGTTGAATGCAGCTTTCTCTGCCAACCATATGATATAATCCATATAAGTCCCCACTAATACTCTTTCCTTCCATGGATGATCAGTGAAAAATAATATATAAATTAAGATAACCAAGAAATTTTGTTTCTAAAGGGAAGTTAATCTTACCATTAAACACTAGACTGTTGATAACTGAAAAAAAGTAGAAGATAATTTGGAAAATCTAATAAAATATTTTATCCATTTATTCAAACAACAAACAGGTATTTATAGTTTATTATGTGACAGTCAGTGTTCTAAGTATTGACATGAAGAGGTAAAAAAAGAGAAAATGGCCTCTGATCTCATGGAACTTGTATTCTTATATGGAAGACAAACTTTACACAAAAAAATATACAATTAAGTATTTTTTATTTAAATTCAATTTGCCAACATAAACAATTAAATAATCTGATAAGATCTATGATGAAAAAGTAAATGTCTATGACAGAGAAGAAGAAATATTGGAGGAAAACATTCAATCACAGTTCTGAAAAAAATTTAAGATTTACTAGGTGGATGCTTCCTTTAGGCAGAGATAGCAAATGTGTAGAAAGATCTGCAATGTGGGAAAGATCTTGATATTTTCAAGGAATTGCAAAATCAGCAGTGAGGCAAAAGCTTCATTGGTGAAAGAGAGTAAGAAAGGTGAGGCTGAAGAAATGGGTTCGAGCCAGGTCATGCAGGCCTTGGTAAGACCTATCAATGATTTAGGCTCTTTTTTTTTGCTAAATGCACTAAGAAACCATTGAAGAGTTTTGAGCAAGGGAAGGACATAGCCAAACTTCATTCATGAAAAATTTCAGTCTGACACTGGGAGTAGTAGGGACGGATTATAGATTTTTTTTTAAAATTTTTATTTATGATAGTCACACAGAGAGAGAGAGAGGCAGAGACACAGGCAGAGGGAGAAGCAGGCTCCATGAACCAGGAGCCTGATGTGGGACTCGATCCCGGGTCTCCAGGATCGCGCCCTGGGCCAAAGGCAGGCGCCAAACCGCTGCGCCACCCAGGGATCCCCGGGATGAATTATAGAGAATGAAGGGTGGTCATGAAGCTATTGCACCCCTAAGACTCAGGGACGGTGGAGATGGAAAGAAGCAGACAGCTGTGAAATGCATCTGTGTGATATGACACTGCAAATTTAATGTCAGGAACAAATTATAATTGCTTCTTCTTGACTCAAGATAAAACTTTGGCAATAATTTTACAAAAAAAAAAAAAAAAAAAAAAGCAAAACTTTAGGGACTCCTAAGTGGCTCAGTTGGTTAAGAGTCTGACTCTTGATTTCAGCTCAGGTCATGATCTTGGGTTGTGAGACTGAGCCCCATGTGTCAGGCTCCGAGCTCAGCAGGAGTCTGCTTGAGATTCTCTCCCTTTCTCTCTGCCCCTCCCGCTGCTTGCTCACTGTCTCTCTCTCTCTCTCAAATAAATAAATCTTTCAAAAATATACTTTAAGTGAAACTCCTTATAGTTACAGTGGACAGAAAACAGAATAAGGCAATTGAGTTTATAAAGCTAATCACATGTTTATCTACCAAGAGAGTTCTTTAATCCCTAGAATACCATCAATGAATACAGACTCATGTCAAAGGTTTCTCTGGCAAATAGAATCCCACTAGGTGGGATTAATTTCAGATCCTACCAATTCGTACTGAATTTACTTTTATGTGGTTACTATAACCAGAGGCTTAAGAGAATAGCAACAAGGAGAATATGCTTAGTGGGAAGAAAGGTAAGATAAAAATTATTTACTCATAAGTAAATATACATAAATATGACAAAAGGAAACCATTAAATAGGATTTCTGAAGTACTTGTCCTTGAATGTGAGTAGGGATTTGGATACATTAAACTGAAAACAGTTATGTGCAAATGCCCATATCAATAAAAGTTAAAAAGGTTTGAGCGATGTTAAACATGGTCCTTGGAGGTAAGCTAATTAGTAAACTAGAGAGTCTTAAAACTCTCAAGTGCCATCTTTGAACTGAACAAGACATCTACTAATGAAGTCCCCAGTGGGCTAAAAGTCTAGACCTGGCAATATGTGTATTTCTGTAGCTGAATTTCAACTATGTTGATGCATTAAAAGCAATATGAGACATTACTCTATAAAGAAAAAGGAGGGTAAAATGTTCACAGCACGCACCATACGCTGGAAGCATTTCATTTTTAATTTCTTGGTTATAACCAATGCATGTAAAACAATCAGATGTAACCAAGGCAAAAGAGAGAGGGAAAAAGTAAAAAAAAAAAAAAATTAATTAACTATAATAAGCAAAATAATAGATATTTGAGAGGGAAAATGATGAATTAAATCAAACTCCCTAGATAACTTACATATTGCAAAAATAAGAGAGGCAAATTTGGCTCTTCTCAGTTTTATGGGCTAAAATATTAGGCTTTATGATCAAGCATAGTATGATTTGAAATGAGGTGTTTTAAAGAAGCATAATCAAGGCAGATATTTAATTTGGAAATCTATATAAATCACCTAATTGTCTTCATCTTGACAAGAGGAAAAAAAGATTGTTCCAGGAGATTGCTAACACTTACTACTTATTACCAAACCATGATTTATTATACTTCATAGAAAAGTCACTTGCTCTCAGAGTTGTATTTTCTAATAAGCATCCCGCTAGGATGTGTTACCGAGTGTTTTCTCTGTTTTAGTCATAGAATCTAAAGAAACTGAGCAGGTTTCAGGGACCAGAAAACCTTGAAAATAATATTGGCCTGGTGTTTAGAAAAGGAGTGTATCCAGGAAAGAAAACTGAACATATAGACAGTATGCCTTCTTTTTTCTCTGGGGACACAAGGAAGACCCAATACCTACACCTCTATAATTTGAAAAATAATAAAATAGATGAATAAGGCAGAAGCACAATAAAAAAAAAAACAGTTTTCACAACATTAATTGAACAAGCTCAATATAAACTAGCACAGCACACACATCCTATTGTACTGACATCCTATCCCTGTCAGGAGGATTTTGATAGTCTTTAAAATTCATTCAGACTTCTTAATCAAACCCTGACATTACCCTGACATTACCCTTCCCTTTTTTTTTTTTTTTTTTGTTATGTTTACCTTCATAGAGGCAGAGAAAAGAAGGAAGGGTAAGAGGGAGGATGAATGGAAACAACAAAACTCTCATAGGTTTCTTGAGATCATTACACTTCAGTATAGAACTCATAAGGAAAATAGTCCAGAGCTGCTGAAGGAGGAGAAGGTTGGAGTAGAGCAATGAGTGATGGCCAATTAGACCACTGGTATGGAGAACTAGGGATGGCAGGCATAGATACATGTGCTTCGGGCCCAGTATATCTTACATATTTATTTCGCTTCTGTTCTTATCTTTTTTGTCTTCCCCCAAATGGCAATATCTTTATAGATTTGTTTTTACTTTTGTTGTAAACTCACTGTAGCACTACATGGACAATGAGCATTCAACATTTTGTTGCTATTGTTGTTTGGGGTTTTAGTGTCCCTACTCTTACTTATCAGTGGACAGATAGTAAGTAGTATGATTCAGGAGGAACAGAAAGTTCTTTCTACTTTCTAGTAAGTACTATTTTTCTGAAAGTTATAACTTAAGCCTGAAATTCTGTCTAAATCAGCCAATTAGAGAACGATCCAGATTCCGATATCCTGTCTTTTAAAGTGAAAATATCCCTAAGACTTTAGGCTGGCCTATCCATCTTTGACACTTCAACATAAAGTTGTTAAACTAGATTGTTACCTCCCAACGTTTTGCCTCTGCCATTTAACCTCAAGGGTTAGAGTTTCACAGAGGGAGCCAGAGGAATGATATATAAGCAAGTGACACAAACCAAGTATATATGGTGACTTCAGTAAACAACAATTATGTGGCCTGAGAACACACAATTCTGGGGCAGAAAATGGTGAAGGTATAGAAAAAATGGTAAACTTTATATGCTTGGTAATCTTGCTTCCAAGTGGCCCTGGGACCCACTGTATTTATTATTAAAACCTTCCTTTAAATTGTTTTTGTTCTTTTCCATCATCACAGGTATTCCTAAGGTCATAAGTTGGTTGTAACTGCAGTTCTCCGATATTTTATCAGTGCTTAGAGAGTTGTTTAATCTTGAGATGAAGTGCAAACACTGATTTAAAAAAAAACAGTACAATCACTGGGGACAAAGAAGTTTTCAAATAATGCTTTTTCTCAGAATTGGTAGAATGAGGAAAAACGTTGACTAATGGTTCAAATACTGAAGGAGGATGAGAGGAAGAAAAAAGAAGAAATATATGAGAGACAAGGGAAATAGCTGATGGGGTTATATTAATCAAAAGTAAGATAGGAAAAACAGGAGTGTTTTGCTCTTGGTTGAGATGAGAAGTGATATTTATTATAGCAAAGGTGCAAGTTAATGTAGTCAGGGGAAGCTAGCACAGAGACAGCAGGAAAATGTAGACATGAGGGAGGAAAGATATTTAAGACAGAAAGGAAACTTCATGTGTCTGTTTTCTTAAGTAAGAAAAAGGCCTGGGGGGCGCCTGGGTGTCTCAGTCAGTTAAGTGCCTGCCTTGCCTCAGGTCATGATCCTGGGGTCCTGAGATGGAGCCCAGCATAGGGCTCTCTGTTTAGTGGGAAGCCTGATTCTCCCTCTCCCTCTGCTGCTCTCTCTACTTGTGCACACTTGCTTTCAATCTCTCTCTCTAATAAATAAAATCTTTATAAAAAGAGAGCGAGAGAGAGAAATGCTTGGGATGTTCCCGAAGAAGAGTGATGATATAAGAAGATGTAAAAAAAAAGATGATATGAACAGGGCAACCTCTAAATGTGTCTTTAACTCCCTCCCTTCAAGAAAGGATTTTAACATTTAATTGAGCTTGCTCGGCACAATTGCAGGTTTTATGTTTGTTTGGTCAGTTGCCCTTGTTTTTCACATTTTTCCATGTCAGTTACAACAATTAGATGCTGCAGTTTCACTGTTCTTAATTTCAAAGGGTCAGCTCTATCTTGCTTTAAGGAAAACTTAAGAAAAATCATTCATATCTGGGAGGATCAATAAAACAATCTCGAGTGGGAAAGTGTTCTGGAGGCAGAGGGTCAAGATATTTACATATTGTCCGGTATGGGATCTTCTCCAGTCTGACATTATAAAGATGAGCATCAGATCATAAGGCATCAACACTTTGTGAAGCAATTAGGAACAATACAGAGGGACTTTGTTCATCTTGGACACTCTTACTGGAGACTCTTACTGATTATCTGACCCTGCTTGTCCATAGGAATAATTACCAACCAGCTTCTGGTCCAACCTTAAGCAAGGTTCCTAATACCAGAACAGGACAACTTCACTGACTGACCTCTATCATCTAAAACCCAGTGAATCCACTAATCTACTCTGATTTTTTCTTGAAAAGCATTCTATTGATAAGGCTCCACTTTAGAACAAAATAAAACAAAAGGACTGCTGGGGATTTACCCCAAAGATACAGATGCAGTGAAACCCCGCAACACCTGCACCCCAATGTTTGTAGCAGCAATATCCACAATAGCCAAACTGTAAAAGGAGCCTCAGTGTCCATCGAAAGATGAATGGATAAAGATGTGGTCTATGTATACAATGGAATATTCCTCAGCCATTAGAAACAACAAATACCCACCATTTGCTTTGAAGTGGATGGACCTGGAGGGTATTATGCTGAGTGAAATAAGTCAATCGGAGAAGGACAAACATTATATGGTCTCATTCATTTGGGGAATATAAAAAAATAGTGAAAGGGAATTAAGGGGAAAGGAGAGAAAATGAGTGGGAAATATCAGAGAGGGTGACAAAACATGGGAGACACCTAACTCTGGGAAACAAGTGGAAGGGGAGGTGGGCAGGGGGATGGGGTGACTGGGTGACAGGCACTGAGGGTGGCACTTGATGGGATGAGCACCGGGTGTTATGCTATATATTGGTTAATCAAACTCCAATAAAAAAATACAAAAAAAAAAAAAAAGACTCCACTTCAGGAGTTGAGAGGAGGGCAGGCTGCATCTGCTGGGCTTTTTTTTTTTTTTTTTTCTTTTTTGCTTATTCTGAGTGAAGTGTAAATTGGCTTCTTGTTTTGTTTTAAGAGTCTAAATGTCAAGAGTGCTTAATTTGACCCATTTTACATATGTTAAGAAGGAAATTAGAAACCCTGTTAAGGCCTGAATGCTAAGAGCTCTCATCAGTGACTTCAGTCTAACTTGGCATTATTTTTCTACATGTTTATAAGTTGTTTTAGAGTTATGAAATTTGTATTAATATGATAAAGACAAAATTATCAAATTGCAAGGATATACAGCCATTTACCTTCATATTAAGGTACTGCTTTTCTTTCATCTTGTGTGTACACGTTACCCAGGAAGCTATTATTTTTTTTTCCAGGAAGCCATTATTTTGCTGAATGCGTCTGATAACCTCGGAAAGGAAATTTTTTAAAAATTAGAAAATGGTTAAATGTATCAGAAAAGAAAGTACATGAAAATACAGAGAAGAGATTATCAATAGCAGCTAAAAGAGGTGAGAAGGTAGAAAGAAACAGTATTGGAGGAGCTGTGTTAAAGGAAGGAAGAGAGTTGTGAGAGAAAGGACCACCAGTGAGCTTGGAATTTTTATTTGTAAGGAAAAGAGAAGACAAGCGAAGAGGGAAGTTGGGATTTGGTCTGCTGCAATGAGAAATGGAACACTGACAAAAAAGAAGTGTTTAGTTACACTGCACATACATAGCGCAACATAATGTCCTCAATTGAAACCCTCTGAATCTTCTCAAAATACATTTCTCTTTAACTTTTCTTTTTAATGCTACAACGTGCTGTGATTGTTCTTAAAGTCAAAAGAAACACAAATGTCATTTTATTCAAGAAACATTTTGTGCACTCAGGGAATTTTAGACATAACGTGATTGTCCAGCTGTACATTCAGTGAGCCAAGACTGACCTTTCATCATGAGAGTCAGGTTGCTGAGTTTGGGGGACAAGCCAGAGCAGACACAAGCCATGATCGGATTGTCCATATAGTACCATACTAAGGTGAGAAGCAAATTGTAGGAATTACTCTGAGATTGGAAAATGCCTGATCTGTAGATAGATCAAATGAAATACGGAGCCTTAGAACTTTGGGAGATTGCCAGACTGTGAAAATCTAAGAAACTCCCTCATGAGGTTTCAGGATGGAGATTAGTGTTTAAGCCATATCTACAAACACATCATTTATTAAAACATCTGAGTCTTTCTTAGAAGAAAAGAAGAGATCAGTGGCAGGTACAATTGAATAGTTTTAGGGCCTTTTCCTGGACTCATAGCAAGGACCTGATTCATTGGTGCTTGGAGACCTCAGAGGGCTGAAAAAAAATCCCTCTTTTAAGGAACTAGAGACGTTTTCAGAAATTACATTCCAGGGCTGGGAAATAGAATATGCTTTTGAAATACTACAGTAATGTCAGGTCTCAGAAAATGAGAATCAAGAGAGATTAAAAGGAATATTATAAATCTTGCATTAAGAATAGTTTGAGGATCTGAAGATACAGACTTCCATTTTGAGGACTAAATGCCTAGTAACCCTAAAGAGAATGCAGAGCAAGACTTGGAGTTGATGGCCTCAACTTGTAAAAACCTGTCAGAGAAAGGAGAGAAGTTTTCTGAATAGTGGTGAGACACACGAGTCTTTGATAGTGGACCACACCATTGTGCTAGGGCCTTGTTTGGAGAAGTAAGATGGCTTAGGTCAAACCAGTGCAGAAGAAACGTGAAACTAGTTTGCTGAATAGACTTTTTTCAGAATCCCAAGAGGCCATCTGCATTACCAATGTTAGTAAATTTACTTAATGAAGAGGAAAAAGACATTACCATGGCAGTCCTTAAGGATAGGGCCAAATACTGGATTTCAAGGTAAGGTTTTAGGGTAGCCACGGGGAGCTAGAAAAGCTAATGTAGGCAAGAAAACATATACAAGAAATGAATCCTTCAATGTATATAGGTCCTCATGGGAATGGAAACATTTCTTCACTTTCTGTCAAGAATCTCTCAGAACTTGGGCAGCCCTGGTGGCTCAGAGGTTTAGCGCCGCCTGCAGCCTGGGGTGTGATCCTGGAGACCCAGGATCGAGTCCCACATTGGGCTCCTTGCATGGAGCCCGCTTCTCCCTCTGCCTGTGTCTCTGTCTCTGTCTCTCTCTCTCTCTCTCTCTCTCTGTCTGTCACTAATGAATAAATAAATGAAATCTTAAAAAAAAAACTTAACAAAAAAAAAGAATCTTTCAGAACTAGATTAGGGCATTTTTAATGGATTATGTCTCTAAATTTACCTTTTATTCATAAGAGTTGGTCAATGACAGCATCTCTCCAGCCACTTAGCACTAATCTCCAGAGGTAGGGACACACTTTAACAGATGTATGTCAGTTAAGGACTTTGGAACATAGTGTTTATTCCAGTTATGTTGGAGGTTATACTTCAGAAAAAAAATTAATCAATGAAAACACCAATTCTCTTTTCTGATCGAATGAAACATACTTTGCTGAGTAAAGTCTATTTAAATAAAAAGGAACAAGGACAAAAGCAAGAGTAACAGAAAGACATGGCACTCAACCCGGTAGGAGGAGCAGAAGAACAAATGATTGAGATCTGGATGGAAAGTGACATTGGGTATCAAAGTATATACTGCAGTCTTTTTTTTTTTTTAAGAGTTTTTTTATTTGTTCATGAGAGAGATAGAACAGCAGAGACATAGGCAGAGGGAGAAGCAGGCTCCTGTAGGAAGCCTGATGCAGGACTTAATCACAGGACTCTAAGATCACAACCGGAGCTAAAGATAGACCCTCAACCACTGAGCCGCTCAGGTGCTCCTATATTGCAATCTTTTCAACAAAAGTTAAATTACAACAAAAATACTTCATTAAAAGATCTTATATCCCTTCCCTTCCCCTAACATCTGCAAAGATCTCTTACTTACTGAACTCTTACTGAGTTTTTCAGCTAGAGGCCCTTTGTCATGCTGAATTAAACTTAAAGTGGCAGATGACAATAAATTGAGCAATATAATCCTAGAGGGGACATGACGGTAACTGAAGAATATCTCCAGAAATAATCAGAAAAGATTAATTTGGGGAGGTTTCTAGAGGAAGTACAGTTATATATTGAGGAAGTTCATCATGGGTTGATTGAGAAAGGGATGATTTTGCATTTTATCTATTTTTGCTTGAGGGACAGACCAAAAATCATGATAGGATAAGAATTTTTTTTTTTTAAGTTTCCGTAAGGAGCAGAAACTTGGGGAGAGAGATATAATTCCTTGTCATCTTGCAAGTGTCAAATGACACCTATATTTAGAGCTCTTCTCTGTCCGTTTCATATAAAGTAGCCACACACACCACACCTCCTTTCAGGTACTCTCAATCATATAATTTGTTTACAAAATTCACAGCATTTGTTATCACACTCTGCAATTAATCTTATTTATGTATTTACTTATTTACCATTTTTCTCTCCAATTAGGATTTGAATTCCATAGAGTCAGGATCCTTTTCTGTCTGGATCACACTATTCACAGACCTACCACATTCGTGGCCCACAGTAGATATCCAATAAATATTTCATGAAAGAATGACTGACTGAAAGACTGACTGAATAAATGATGAAAGAATGAATGAATAGGGTTTTCTAGAAAATGCCATTCTGTTATGTACAGTATAACTTCCCAACCCTTGCTTTGTTCTAATGACATTAGTATAAGATTTTTTTGTAAAGCGTTATTTAAAAATGCTCATCCTCCCTCCATTTTGTTAGAAAAAATAAATAACTGTCCCTGTTTTGACAGAGGAATATAACAAAATCAAATAATATCTCTGTATTGATAAGACTGTACTGTCATTTTATGGAACAAATAGGTACCCTTTACTCATACTTAATTTTTTTTCACAAAAGCCTTTATGTCCTTGCTCATTTGAGCAGTTTGTGGTTCAGCAAACTTTCATTCTTTCAGATAGAGTATGTAAGAACATTCCTCAAAATTAACCTTAACCTATGGACTCTGTATCAATAAAGCATGCAAACTTTGTTCTCTATAAAGTCATGTAGGTAATTGATACTTTAATCATTTTAATTGAGTTATCACCATTCAATTCATGTAACAAGGTAGAAAATTTTACTTTAATCAACTCTTCCTCATGGGACCACATCTAAACTGAAAACACATTATTGTCTTCTTTGCTTCCTGTCAACTGAATTCTATAATCCAATTAGGCAACCTGGTATCAAAGAATTTAAGTTTGCCTCTAAGTTAAATCCCCATTCCTAGGATTGACCAGGATGGGTATAATGTGTATTTTCAGCTACCTCTCAGCTTATCTCTAACTAATCTTCAAATCCTTGGTAAGCAAAGATATCCATGGTGATGCTATAGCTACTGATGATGAACCTATTTTCAATTTTTCAAATCCAGCTCCTTCTCAATTCCAATTTTAGTAACCTAGGTCAAATCTTTATTAAAACTCATCAGGACTACTGAACTCCTAGTTAACTAGCTTTTCATCTTTTAATTCAGAAGTCCTTAAACTTTGAACTAGGTCCTCTGGAGAGGAGGTCTCAAAATGTTTCAAACCATTCACCTCTCAGTAAAAAAATCTTGAATGCACACACAAATTGTAAGTGCATTTATTTATTCATAAATTATGCGTGTGTTTCATTTTGCTAATGCATAATGTACATTTTTTAAACATACAAAAAAATTTAAAAGGTGAAGTAGAAAGAAATAGAAGCTCTAAGGGCACCTGGAGGCTCGGTAGGTTAAGCATCTACCTTTGGCTCAGATCATGATGTCAGGGTCTTGGGATGGAGCCCTGCCCTAAGTAGTCTAAGTAGTCTGGCTCCCTGCTCACCAGGGAGTCTGCTTCTCTCTCTCCCTCTGCCCCCACCCCACACACACACTCGTGTTCTTTCTCTAATAAATAAATAAAATCTTAAAAAAAGAAAAGAAAGAAAGAAATAGAAGTTTTAACTTTTTTTTTTCTTTTTTTCCTGAAGCCCTGTGAATCATATCCTTCAGCCCTAGGGTAGTGATTAGATGCTTTTCAAAAGTCTAGAAAATCCTACATTTTCTACATGCATATATATATATATATATATATATATATATATATATATATATAGCATTCAAGTCATCTCTGACCTTTTAGGTTAGGATCCAGAGAATACATCACTTACACTGCCCCCAGATTGATTTTATTAAAACACAGACTTTATACCCTCCATTTCCAAAAATCTGTGACTGTTTAAAAGATTATATCCTTTCTTCTTTGGTTAGTGAACATAATTCTACAAAATCTGGGCCAAACTTTGCAGCCTTACTTTCCTGGCAGGCCTGCTGGCTACAGAGAAAACACCCTTTCCCCTGCACTATACATGGCTCACATATGTGTCATTTTCTACTTCTTTACGAAGGAAACTACCAATCATATTTAAGTAATCCTAGAAAGAGCTATCAGTTATTAAACACAGACTTTGGGACACACATATTGATTATCTTATTCTACTCTCACAGCATTACGGTATAGTATCATTAAGCCCAATTTATAGAAGAGTTAACTATCAGTCAGAAAGTTATTATATTTTACAAAGATCATACAGTTGAATTCAAAGCCAAGGCTGGGGAACTCAAAACCTGGGCATGTTACCACATATTGAACAGCTTCCACAACCCCAAGTGCCTTCTCAAACATAAAGCTTGTCCTGACGCCCCAGCCCCAACCCAATTCTTCCCCAGGTAGCATGAGAAGTTATATGCCCTATGTTTTTTAGCACTTTGCTCACACATCTATAAATTTGAGTACTTTATGTGTGTCTTCTCTCCTACCTTACTGTAAACTACTAGGAGGTTAGGAGTGTTTTAATTGCTATTTCTGGCTCTTCTATCTGGCACTTAATAAATGTCTACAGACCTTCTTATAGTAATACAGCACATTATTATTTGTGAATTTATGCAAATTTTATTTTTAATTTTTAAACAAAAAAATGGCCCATGCCCTGATTACATATTTCTGTATCCAAATTCTTGTGACCAAGGGAACCAGATGTTATCAATACTTGGGACCATCTCTCATCCAAAAGTAGTGATAGAGTGAACAAAATATTTTTGGAAGAAATTTAAAATCTGAAAATTTCCTCAAACTCAAAGATAAAAATAAAGAGTTGGCACATCATCTAATACTTATAAGTCTAAAAAAATCTCCTATTTTCAAGGAAAAAATACCTAAGTGCCTTAGAAAGACTATAAATAATACCACAGATCCTAGCAGAGATTATGTAATCTTATAACATTTTAAGTGTGGATGTAGACGTAATCACACAAATCCAAACCAAGGGATACTCTGCAAAAAGAACTGGCCTGGACCCTTCAAAAATGTCAATGCCATAAAATACACAGATGGCTGGTGAACTGTTCTAGACATGGAGACCAAAAAGACATGAATAAATGTAATATATGGGGAGAGCTACCTAGGACATTATTAGAACAATTAGGAAAAATTCCTTAATTTCCTTAGGGTGATAAATGAGTTGTAGATACTTCGAGGGATGTCTGTTCTTAAGCGAAATACATGTTGAAGTATACTAGCTAAAGAATTGGTTCGCTTCTGAGACTAATTTAAAATGGTTCTAAACTAAAAACAGAAAAGATATGAAAAGAAGGTAGGAAGGGAGGATGAGCGAATGGAAGGAAGGGAGGGAGAGAGAGAGGGGAATCAATAAGGGGAGAAAAAGAAATGTTTAAAGAGACACATAAAGCAAAAGCAGCAAATGTTAGCAACTGCTAGAGAGAGGTGGAACGTACACGAGTTCCATTGTACTATTATTACAATTTTTAGACAGATAAACATTTTTCCAAAAAAATCAAGGAACAGTAGAGACGATACTATTAGTCATCTATCAACCATAGAAGAAACTCAGTATCATGTATGTGCATTAGTCAGTTTTGAGCAGCATGAATCTCCAATGGTCTTTCGATGGTGAATTAGTAGCAAAACAGGATGCTGATGGATATGTCTTTTAATATTTAAGATTCAAAACTTGAAAAGGTCTGCCAGAGAAGCCAAACTTTTCTGACTTGAAAGTACTAATATTGAACTCAACTTTCCAGTGATAACTATGTAAGTTACAATGCTTTTTTGTACCCATTCCTGGTGTCCAATTCTAAAACAATATCATCGGGGAAGAATATAATGTTCACGCCATTTTTATGGCATATGGACACGATCTCATTTTTTTAAAGCTGTTAAAATATTCAGTTATTTTAAATATGTTAAATAAATGGGAATTGAAACATTCATTTTTATACACAATTCAAATGTAAGCCAGCCTACCAGGGAAATTATTATTATTACCCATTTAGGCTAGTATTACCATGTACCAGTATTTCCATGTACTTATTTTTTAGACTTTGCAAAGTCTGAAATCTATTCTTAACTTTTACAAGTTGATCCATGCTAACTTTTAATCATAATATTAAAAGCCAATAATACTCCCACGAACTCTGCAGAGTCTTAAGATATTTTTGGCCATTGTTGCTCTAAACATCCAGATACTAGTCTAAGAAATCTAGAAATTCCAATTGAAGTGTGCTGGTATATTTATATGACCTTGTGAGAAAACTAACAGAATTAAGCTTCACCCAGCTTGGAATACTCCCTGGAGTCAAACTGATGAAGGTATTGAGCAATCCGCAATGACCAGAATGACTGATGTTAAGATCAGCACGTCATATCTGCGGCAGACACCAGAGACACAGTATTCAATTGCTGTATCTTCAAGAATGAAGCCGCCTTGAGAGCTAATAACTTACTGGTATATGATTAACATCAATTTGCTCATAGAACTAGAAATCTCATTCTATCTCAGCTTCTTAGAATTTGTATTCAGTAAAAATAAACTCCGAAGAGCTTTATCAAAGAAAATAAAATAGAAAAGTGATAGCTTTCAACACGAGCTAAACCATATATTTCAAATAAGCAAAAATTTGTACTGACAGGTAAGTAGCCAATAACACTGCCACCACTGCTTGATACAAAATTAAAATTCAATCTGGGGGCAGCCCCGGTGGCTCAGTGGTTTAGCGCCACCTTCAACCTAGGAACTCAGGGCCTGATCCTGGAGACCTGGGATCGAGTCCCACATCAGGCTCCCTGCATGGAGCCTGCTTCTCCCTCTTCCTGTGTCTCTCTCTGTATCTCTCATGAATAAATAAATTTAAAAAGCCTTTAAAAAAATAAAATAAAATTCAATCTGGACTTGCCCCATAGGTTGTCAGCTAACAATATCAAGTGTGCTTATGGACAAATTTAGCTGCATCCTTTCTATTATGACCCTGGCGATTATTTGCAGAGAAATATTCTGTGAGGAATTTGTCTTGCAGTGATTTTCTAATGATAAAATATTAGTAGAACATTATAAACTACATAACTTGAAAGCCCTTTAATGTAAATTAGATTTGTATGAAATAAAATCTATTGTATATATAAATGTATATAGCATCAATATATATTTTGGCAGGATAAATAAAAGAAGGAAGTCCAGTTTGACTGTATAATGAATGTATCAGAATCATAACCATCACAAACATTATCTTATTATATATGCCTTATATCTATTAAAACATTCTCCTAAGATTACCAGTTAAACCTCTTTTACTTCTAAGAAAATTACTTTGTGTTATTGCCAGTAAAGAAAAGGCTTAACCCTGGCAAAAACAGGAAATGCATTTTGCCAAGTTTCCTCAGAAATAAACATTCAACTAAGAGGTTAAAAACACAAGCTCTGGGGGGCTTTTGCTTTGTTCTGTTTGCTATGGCCACCTATAAAAATCCAAGAGAGAAAATCTTTACAGAAAGGTATATATTTCAACAGTCCATATGCAAAGAGCATATACAGCTATTTATTCACCTTTCAGAATTTTGGAAAATTAACCTTCTTAAAGAAGATTGGATTATACCTTGAGGACATACTAATGAAATTTTATTTGAAGAATTAACCTCAGTAATAATGTGGCAACACAGAGTACTCAGGATGAACTAATACTATTTTCAGTTTATATGGGTGAAAGGACATAGATTTTAGATCATGATCCCCCTGGGTTGGAATCATGTTCCTGCTCTGAGTAGCTCTGTGACTTGTGGGGTTCTGGTTAGCTTCTGCTTAAGCAGCCTGAGTTTTCCCTCTTTCATCTAGGAGTGATGGAGCTTTGGTCATAGCTCCCTGGTGATATTAAAAAAAAGTAAAAAAAAAAAAAAAGATTTCTCAGTTACGGCATATTTCCCCCGAGTAATGTGAGGACAGAAAGAGATTTGAGAAGACCTCGAACTGAAAAAGTCTTTCTGAAACCCTACACTGCAAAAAGATTATTCAACTTGATTATGTTCATCCTGGGGCAGGAAACTTGACTTCTAAGTTTTTAAGTATAAAAATAATATTTTTCAGAAATATAAAAGAACAAAGGAAGTTGTATTCAGGTTGTATTGTGAGGAGCCAGCAGAGAAGTTTTCTATTTCTTCCTCGTTTTTAAATAAGCATGTGCAAGGCTGACTTCTCCATAATGAGATTAGTTTGGGAAATTGTTAAATGTTCTCATTTCCTTGCCAAAGAGCCCTCAGAAATTCACAGCTCATTAGAACCTTCAGAGTAGTTAATAAACAAAGCTTGGTATTATTACCTAATTAAAATATATCTCATTTCAACATTTTATTACCCACCATTAAGATTCTTCTGCTACAGAGGTTACATAAAAATTATTATTCTGCTTTCTTTTAATTGCAAGTTTCACAGAGTAGTTCTTTCATACCAAAACACATAGAAATTACAGATGGAAAGTCATGTCACCCAATCTAAATTCATTTAAATAATGTCTGAAACACTGTTCTGAATGCAAGATGATCTGGAAAATCTACTCAGTTTATACATTCATAGTTGCTTCTATCATATTCTACTAAATCATAAATACCAATAAAAATTTGGATTTAAAATCTACCCATGAAAGCACTTTCTATACCCTTATTCTTTCACTAATACTTCTTGGCACAATGGGAAGAGCATCAGAAGAGGATCTAAATGCTAGTTATGGCTTCGGCCATTTCACACAACTGGGGACAATCTACTTATTCTCTTTGTACCTCATGCTCTGTCCTTTACTATGTTTACAACAATACCTGCCTTGAGCACCTCACATGATGCTTACAAGGATAAAATGGAACTTTTAAAAATTAATATTTTTTATCTAATAAACTTTTTTTATGGCTGGGAGGTGGCATCATGGGCCCCACAGAATCAATCCCACCCCTGCTGCTCACCAAGAATGGCCAAGGAGAAGGGGTTCTTGGTTTGGGGTGAGAGGACATGATTCAGGGAGGTCCAATAAGTGAAGACTAAAAGTATGCATTGGATTTGATAAGTCTTCACCTTCATAAATGGAGTTCAGGAGGGGAAAATAAGGTAGAAAAAAGAAGCTATAAGCTGGTTGGCAGCATTCGTTGCAAACATGTGAAAGTGGCTATGAGGAGGCAAGCCATAGGATGGATGCTCTGAAGACCTGAGTGTCAAAACAGAAGGGACTTTTACATAAGAGGGGAAAGCACTGGAGAGCAAGGGGGACTCTGTACTTACCTCCATGACCCATGCATGTAGGCTAGGGGAGACTATTAGCAACCTGCACTTGGCATTGCTCTAGGCAATGCTTTATGAGGTTCCATTTGAGGCAAAGATGAGGAAGAAGAAGAATTCCCCCAAAAGCCTGAGAATATTGTAGAGATTGTTTATAATGGAAGGAGGGGATAGATAAGCAATATGTGGGAAAGGAAACAGTAAGTAAGAGAAAAATAAATAAACTACATTTTGAATGGTGGTCATGAACAACAAGATGAAATGGATTCAAGTTTCTGAAGTGGATGCAGTAGCTTAGAGGCTATCTGAAGCCTCAGGTGTTTTCAGAGACTTGCTGTCATGAGAAGCCAGCAGTCTGGGGGATGTCACTATGGCCCGGATGGGCTGCGGATACTGCACTGCTGGGAGTAGGGTGATACTTGCCTAGAGTCTTAATAGAATTCTTTGTTAAATGTTAGCAAGAAGTGATAGGGGTACCCCTGAGAAGCCCCAGTCCAAGAGATAGGAAATGTGGGATTAGGTCTTAAGGTAAAAGTGGTAAAATTAGCTGTTCCACTTGATAGTTAAGAAAAGTCTAGCCCCTGCTGGTCATGCGTCCAAACTCTGGACTCCAACCACGTAAGAATGTGTGGCCTTGGGCCTGGAACACTTTTTTACCAAGAGATAAAGAATGGTCACAACCTGTGGTGGGTTTATCTCCTTGTGTGAGGATATCTCTTCCTATTTTAGACTCCTGTACTCCTTCACTGTGTTTAAGCACTTGAGTCAAGGGTCCTCAGCTGCACCCTTCATTTTTTGTATTTCAAACTCTAGGGGAGGTGGGAAGCAATGGGATCCTTCCTTTGCAGCATGAAATGGGGGCCGTGCAGTTATACAGCTCTGGACAGCTGGCTGCAGAGTGGATGTACTGGCCACAGCCGACCAATGCAGTGTGAGGGGCTAAATATCACACTCTTTTTCTCTCCCCATGTGGTAAAAATAAACACTCTACCTTTTAGGCACGGTGTGCATGTTGTCTGTTCTCAGGGAACTTGAATCATGCACTGGTCTCTTTTCTGGGTGGCACTTACGTGTCTTCAATCTTGGCTATACAGCTTGGTTACCCAGTGAATGTGAAACACTCTCAGTGGATTAGTCATTATCTAGATGTTGGCATTTCTGGTTAGCAGAGTAGGTTAACCTGAAAGGATCATGAGTGATTTGTTTTTAAATATTGACATTTAATGATTATGTAGAGATTTTTTAACTTTGCAATTCCAACAGTGCTCTTGCATAAATAGATAAAAGTGACAAAATGAAAACCCATATGAATATACTTCTTTGAATATACATTATACAGATTGCAGTAAGGAGATCTACTGATGCCATAGTTCCAGTTTCATTAACTATTTCCCACATAATCTCAGAGATGCCATTTATGCATTTTTTAGTTTTCATTTTCCTCAGCTTTAAATCAATTGTTTTTGAATCAAAGGATCTCCTAAGATCCTAAGATGACATGAGATGTGTCCCTTTACAATTTTTTTTTTTTTTTGCCAATCACAATTTCAATTAAGTTCCATAAAATAATCTCTATGGAACCTGGTGAGTTCTTCAGAACAAAAATCAGAAAGTTCCCTGAAGGCAGGGATAGTGTTGCCTTGTTCTTAGCTGTATTTGGAGCATCAAGCTGGGATGTTGAGTGAACATGGTAACTGCCTTAGGGAGCTCACACTATAGAGTGGTTGCTTGTCAACATCACATGCTGTCAGAACCAACTCAGAAAATCTAAGACATACGGTCACTGCAACTCTGAGAATCCTGTGATTTAGAGTTGGTAATTCTCACTCCCACAAGAACAAAACAAGATGTGTTCCTGAAATCTCAGCCAAAATGCTTAATGTACATTCCCAGTGGAATGGTGTCATAATATTTAAGAACTATACTTCATAGAGAAGTAAGTAACTTCCATATCTTGGTCTAGGAATCCAACTATATAAAGGGACTTTAATCATCATGTTCTCAAGGTCCCATTCAATGAATATGTAAAGGAACTTTAGAAAATAACCCATCTATAAATTGATGACTGTATATTGTCTTCTGAATTCATCATACTTTAGTTTTAATTTAATATGATAATATCAACATAAATTACTCCAGCTTAAAATAGAGGTAATTTCAAATATTTATTTTTTTATGAGTTCTAAGACAAGCATCAACTACTCCATTTTAACAAGTGTAAGAAGCCAAATGGACTTCCTGTAAGGCCCTATTTATAAGCTTGGGTGCTTACAGTTTTATGGTTTCAAATGTTTATGATGTGCTTTCAAATTTTTTTTTGCCTTAAACCATCTTTTTTCAATTTGCTGATGATGTGCTTTATTAAAAACTCAATAATGGAATCTCAGCAGCAGAGATTGTGAAATACAGTATTACATTTATGATAAGGGCATAAAGTTGTTTAAGTCCTTTTTGCCATGTAGAAAATTATTTTTTTATTATTGAATAGTTTTTGAGTTTTTCAAATAATGTAGTCATTAGGTCAAATATGACCATGGGAAATTCTGCTTCTAATGTAGGCTTTAAAATCACATTTTCTTAATAGAGACTTGTACCTACTGAATAATATAGTCTTTAGCATTTGTTTGCATTTTTACAAAGAAACTATGCACTATGAGAAAATTTTGTAGGAAGAGAAACAATATTATATTATCTAAGCAACTTTCACAAAAATATGAATTTGAATCCTCTTTTTACAGAAATTCAGTTCAGACATCAGTCATTTTTTTCTTCACTATCACTACATTATGTAATATGGCTATCATTTTATATGTAAATATGTGTTAGGCAATCCTATTTATTTCTTACAGGGGATAGAAAAGGAGAGAATGTATGACCTTTAGGAACTAATAGAGTGAAATAAAAAAAATTGGAATAGCAACATATTAGATATTTGAGATTTGTTGTCAAGAAGTTCTTGAGTATAAATAAGTGACCCAGCTATTTTTTACAGCCTGGAGGAGGGGCAGTTTCAGATCATTAAATATTTTCTACTTCTCAGCCCAAATATAAATGTATTCCAGTAATATCTGAGAATGCCCAGGCTTTCCTTAAAAGATCTTAGAAAAACCCTGGTCCTCCTAAGTGCATAGTGGGATCATCCGAGAACGTGAGATAAAATGTTTGGCCCTGCCTCTGCATGAGCGCCTCTTTGCCTCTCCTCTCACTCATACCTTGGTTTTTCATTTATTTCCTCTTCAGGCATTTTATTCAGCAAACATTAAGTATCTACTATTTCCTAGATGACTTATACATTAAAGATACATGATAATACATGCTTTTTGCCCTGAGAGAGTTTTCAATTTAAAAGGGACACAGATAGAAAAGAGATAATTATAGCACCACATTAGAAATGCTAGGATGGACCTGTTTAGAAGAGGCTAACAGGCAGAGAATGAGGTCCTCTCAATCCAACCCTAAGAACTAAAAGGTTTCACGGGGGATGTGACATTTTAGCTAGATTTTAAAGAATAAGCAGAAATGAAAGAGAAGAAAATGAGGACAAAGATGTTCCATGAACAGGAATATGCATAACATCAAGGAGACATAAAAGCATATGCTGCTGCTTTCAGAGAATTCTTTTTTTTTTTTTTTTTTTTATGAGAGTCACAGAGAGAGAGAGGGGCAGAGACATAGGCAGAGGGAGAAGCAGGCTCCAGGCACCGGGAGCCCGATGTGGGATTCGATCCCAGGTCGCCAGGATCGCGCCCTGGGCCAAAGGCAGGCACCAAACCGCTGTGCCACCCAGGGATCCCCAGAGAATTCTAAGTATGTTTTCACACTAATAGCGATGGAATTTTGGAAAGACTGACAAGAGACAAGACTAGGGAGACAGAATGGGATTACAACAGGCCTGTGTGCCAGGCTCAGGAGTCTAAACATCAGGATAAAAGCTATGAGAATCAATTAAAGGTCTTAAGTAGAGTAGTGACATAATCACAGTTAAGTTTCAGAAAGATTACTCTTATCACAGTGTGGAGAATGGACTGGAAGAGCTTCAAATAAAGATTAGGAGACCAGTTAAGATGATTCTGTGGTAATCCAGGCAAAAGTAGTAACAATAATAGCAGCTAACCTTCTGGAGCACACATTATGTGCTGACTTCTGTTCACAGTGCTTTATATGCATTAGCTCATTGAGTCCCACTGTCACCCTACAAGGTATGTATCAAGTGCTTTTATTTGAAAGATGTGTCAACTTAGGATACAAGAGGATGATAAGTAACATGGCAAGGTCCACATAATTCTTAAGCAGCAGAGCTGAGACTGGAACTCAAGTTTGCCTACCCTGTGATTTCATTATCATGTGTCTGACCTTGGAGAATAACACTGGAGATGTAATAGAAGAAATATATGCAAGAAACATTGTTATATTAGGAATCTGGGATGACTAGACACATAAAAAAAAAAAAACATGAGTGAAATAAACTCCTCAAAGATCTACTTAGATAAAAAAAAAAAAATTGAAGACCTTAAAAAAAAAAAAAAGAGCTTTCCCTAGGAGAATAGAAAGTCCAGATGTAACTCTGACTTAAGTCTAACAGGCTCAGTCAACATAGAGCTAATTGGCTGAGAAAACCACTAGGTATTTACCACTTAAATTTTCTTCTGGTCGTCCGACCCCCTAAGGGCACATGGGAAAACAACATATCTTCCTCTTCTTCATAGAACATGCAGATTCTAGGTTTTGACCCCACTGGCCCCCAAGAAGTAGTGCAAATAGCAGAGTAGGTGAGAGAAGCAGGGGTGCAGATCCCTAGAAACAGTGATGACCTCAGTGGCCTCATGAAAGACTGCAGAAGGATTGCTGGTGACTAATGGACAGCTCTTTCCCAGCTAGAGGACAATCATTTGGGACTCTGACTGAACACTAAGTGTACCAGAGTACAGAGTGAATCTACCAAATAGTCACAAAGGATTATAATTTCCTCACCCCTGCACCAGGTGGGAAGGATAAAGGTCAAGGGAGAAAGAGTTCCTTCATTTAGGCTTTGGAGAACATTTCCATTCTCTCAGGTAACTCCAGCATGAAAGTTGCATAAAGGGATTGGAAAAGAATACTTGAGACCCTCGCCTGAACATCTAAGTCATCCCATATGCATAGGATAGAAAACATGAAGAGTGTCTTCTACATATGCTGCTCCTCCAAGTGAGAGCCCAGAGATGAGTGAAGGATCACAGAGGTGAACGGAGATGTGAGAAATCTAGGTGATATGAATGAAGACTGGCATCTCCATAAATAACCTATCATTGCCAAAGCACCAGAAGTATATGAGATACCACCAGGGCATTGTTTTTATTTTACAGCCCTGGTGTGCCAGGAGAAAATGTCACATCCACGGCCTGTCCCTATATCCAAGAGTTTGTCCCCAGAAGAAATGTTGTAGTAGTCCAGCCAAAGCATGTTTCATGTTCCTATCATTCCGAGTTGGGTTCTCAGTTAAGGCACGAAGGGAAATTTCAAATATTTTACCGGAAACAGAATGAAGTAGAGGTCCATTTTATTAAGCCTAAGTTCTATTTACACTAGGATTCAGCTGTATGTGGCTTTGTCTAGAAGAGAGGTTGCCATCACTGGCCAAGAGTCTAATTAAATAAATGATCAAGGAATACAGTGAGGAAGAAAAATACTTGAGGAGACTGCTGGTACAACAATTACCAAGCATGCTGTGGCAGCAACAGACAGCAGCAGCAATAGTAACTAGCGGTCATGCTCTCTCCAGTGTCCCAGACACCAGGGATCAGCATTTGTAGTACATTAAGTTTTCAGTTTTCACAGCCTTAATGCAAATCACATGAACGTCAGTAGTAGTAGCAACGTTTTCGTAAGGCAGTCCCCGACCCTGGGGACTTCTGTAATATGATACTGGTGGCATAATTTACTGTTGATCTCAGAAGCAATTGAAGATATAAGGTAAAGATGATAAATAACAGATCTCAACAGGGTGACAAGTTCTTGAAATAAACATGAGATACCCACTGGAAATACCACGAAAAGTTTAGGAGGATCTTGAGAGAGATCAGAATTTCCAAAGGTTAGACAGGTTCAGCCAAAGAAATATGGTTTTATGACTTACTGTGTAGTCTCAGAAACATATTTTATTTAGGAAGCAAAACCAGTAAGACCGATTGGATATAGAGGATAAGTGACAGAGGATAGTCCAAAATGACTCCAAATCTGCTTAGGCTACAGGTAGGTGGTGATACTAGTCACCAAGATAAAACACACAATAGATGAAGCAAATTTGGGGCAGGTAAAGGGGTGTGGCTGGTTTAAGAGATGATGAATTTACCTTCTAACTTGAGCTCCGTGGATGGTACAAGTGGAGACGTCCATCATGTGGTATGTAACAGTCTTGGTCTCAGCAGAGTAATCAGTAGTTCAAACAGAATAAAATCAAAGGGCTAATTGGCTTTGCCTGTATATGTTTGGTGAATATGATGAGAACATCCTTAGTGTTGTGGTGGAGATAGAGCGAGATTTTTATGTGTTGAGGTGTGACTTCTTGGTGAGGAAGTGTAAACTACTCTCATTTTTCTTTTTGTCTTCCACAAAATTCTTAACTAAGAAAGAATAAAGAAAGATAAGACACAGGAAAGGTCAACAATGTTTCTTGGTTGATTTATTACAAGTGGAATCAGGGAGAACTGGAAAATGAAATAAATGCTTTATAAAGAAATAGATACTGACATCAGACAATTTGAATTTGGGATGGAAATAAAGAGAATTTTCAAAGTTATGGGCCAAAATACTAAGCCAATTAGGAACTAGAAGTTAGGCCACCTTCACAGTAAGTCTGCCTGTGGTAGCACGTTTATTTTCCATATTTCAAGCCAGTTTTTGCCTCAGTATTTCTTCTTTGAGAGGAGAAATTAACATCACAGCTGACCTTCAACGTGGAATGGCCCCTGGGCATTGGTTGTTTAAAAGAACTGTGGCACGGTGATTGAGAAAGATTTAGAGACATAGTTTATCTCTGATACCCAGAAACCCAGGGGATGCCCATTGCAAATATGTGGCACATAATCACAAGAACAGTTCACTGAAATGGAGAGACGTCAAACCAGTGTGGCAGATGCTGCCGATGCCCCACATCTTACGCCTTGGCTCACCTGAGGGGTTCACCACGAATACACAATTTTCATCCTTTGACAATTTTGCACCCCCAAGTGCCCACATCTGTCTTATTATCTTATTCAGTTGCAAGAAGGCATTTCCTGGAAGCATGGGGAAGTTAATAAGCATAAACCACCCTCACAGGAAGGAAATCCTAGTAAATGTTTCTCTACAGACTGATTTCTCAGAGAGCCCTCTGTGGGATGAAGCCCAGTCGCCGACATGGGTAACCTACTCATTACAGCATGGAGGTCATCACAGTGTGAGCTATTGGCTTTTCTTTCCTCACCTCATTTTCTCCAATTCCTCACTTGGGCATCCTGGGAGCTTCCAAATAAACTCCTTGTAAACAAATACTTCTCTCAAAGTTTGTTTCTGGGCAAACTCAAACTGAAAACCCTGAGAAGTTATCATCTGGGAACCTATCTTTTAGAAGAAAAAAATTGGCAAAATTGGATAGAGAGACCCTTATGAACAAAGATTGATTGATTACTGTGATGTTAGTCAGGTGACCCCAAATCTATCAGAAAGGTGTAATGCCACATTGATATCTGAATCCCAAAATTTAACTTACTGGCTCTTAGCTCTTGTAAAATACTTTTTAAAAGTCCACACATTGTACTTTACTTTTGCTTCTGAATAGTTCAGGGCTGTCACTGACTGAGGCCTCCACCATCCTGAGCTGAAGGCCCTGCACTTATCCCATCACCAATGCCACAATGAGGCTGCTGTTTCTTCTTAGTAGCCTCTTGAAGCTAGAAAGTTAATGCTCCCCTACTGAGTTATGCTCCATGTGGGTTTATGCAGCAGATTTTCACGAATATTACCTGGCTATCAAAGAATTACCAATGGAGTCCTTTAATTTAAACACATGGCTCTTTCTCTCCTCTCCAAGACACACAGACTAATATATTAGGGCATCTGAATTGTAAAAGGTGTCCACGCCATAATCATTTCACAATATATATGTGTATCAAATCATCACATATATACTCTATACAATGTTAAATGTCAATTATATCTCAATAAAATGGGGGAAAAGGTATCCACACCAACAGTCACCTTAAATCCAAAACCATGAGGCCATGTTGCCAAGCCTGCTGAATTGCAAATACATTTTAGGAATTCTATTTGATGTAGCTACTCATCTTTCTCTGAAGCCTAACTTGTTACCTGCTTGACATCTCATACTTCCAATATATCACATATGTGCATAGCATATATATATATATACACACACACACACGTATGGATACAAACATGTAGATGCATTTATATATATACATGCACAATTGCACATGCAGACAAACACACAAACTCACATGGGAACCTACATATATTTGCTCATATGCAAACATCATTCAAGGTTTTCTTTTGGAGGAATGTTATTGCCATAATATTTGTTTTTCCTGTCATGAGGGTCCCCAAAGTCTAAAATCAGTGGATATAAATATTTCCGAGAAGCAAGGACTGTTACCCATTTTAAAACTCTTGTCATATCTCAACGTTTTGGCACAGTGTCCCTATTAAAAAGAGAAGAAAAAAGAGGTAAGGAGAGAGAGAAGGAGGGAAGGAGGAAGGAAAAAAAGAAAAAACAAAGAGTGAGAGAAACCAAAAGCCCTAAATATGGGAAAAGATTAAGTAAAATGTGGAATTATTATCCTTTCGGTGGACTCTTAAAATATATTTAAATGATGTCTATAAGGAGTTTATAGAAGTCCATGAAATGCTCATTATCATTTTAAATTAAAAAAAGATACAAAATATATGAGATAATCACAACTACATTAGGTAAAAGCCTGGGGAAGAACCAGAAAGGTATTAGCAGTAATTTTCCAATTACCTTTGGGTTACAGAAATATTATTCATTTTTCCTACTTTCTAGATTTTCTATAGTTGTCAATTTTCTAACTAAACTATGTATGCACGTGTGTGTACGTGCAATATTTACATACACTTTTGTGTGTGGATGTGTGTGTTTGTATGATGAACAATATATATTAAATGTGCTTTTACCACAAAAGACTGGAAACTGGTGGCCCTTAGCATCTAAGTCCTGGGTCAGCACCTGGATACAGCATACTCCAGTGCACTGCTCATCATTTCCTTCCTTACTAGTGCTGTTCTTAGATCCAGGCTTCTATTTCACTTAGACTCATTAAGAAAGATATGCAATCATATGCGTGTAATAAGAATAGGCCACTTTTAATTCCACACTTCTCACCATTATCACAGTCCTAGCAAAGTAAGAGAGATAGGTCAAGAGTGATAGGTCAAGAGTTGCAAATGTGTCTCCTAGTTCCAAACTAAAAAGATTTAAGTCAGCATTAAGCAATAATCTTGGTCTCTTTTTACCATGCAATACTGAGCAAAGGTTTCAAGACAAATGCTCAACCTACTTATTTCTTTGACCTAGACTGGAATCCAGAGAGAAGTATCTGCACAGATTAGAGAAGATATTTTTTCTCTAAAGTCAGGTTATCTCCCAGGTACTATCCTACGACCAGGCTCTAGAGGACTTAGCGGCACACACATTACTCTCTTCAGAGGATAATACCAGGCACAGGGCAGATCCCAGTGGTACTTACCACAAGAAGCAAGAGGAAGCTCTGGCTACCACTGTGAACACGCAATCCTCATGTCCAATCATAGAAGAGGCCACAGGCACCATCCGTGTCAGGCACTTCATCTGAACAAAAGAAAGGCCAACCCTTCACTTTTCTTATGACTCACATAGGTTCTAACATTTCCACTGGTCACAACAATTCAACATTATCACTCCTAGTAACAGTAATTGAAGCAGAAAAGAGAAAGGAAGGCAAAGGGAAAGAGAAAGGAGAAAGAAAATAGGGAAGAAAGAATTTCTCTCGATGTAAATTTAATATTTTTCCAAAGCATAAGAGCAATTAAGATACATTTCTTTGTTGTTTGTAGTTGTGAGATGAATTTTCCCACATCACTCTTCAGAGGTCCTAGAAATAACACTGGATTTATCATGGAATATTTTAATTTGTGATTAAGGAAACATTCTTCCTAAAGGAGCTGAAGAGCTATGAACCGAGGTGTCCCTAAAAGTACTTCAGCCTTCCTTGAGGACTGATGACTGGATTACTCTCATTTCCATCGTCTTTTGAGATCTATTTCTGTGTACCACAGAGGATGATGGTGCTTGTTTTTCTAAAGCATCTCTTCATTTCTGCTTCTTCCAGTTGCTTCTCTGTAAAGCTTACACAATAGAAGTCTACAAGTGATGTCACTCTTTTAAAAGAAAGCAGCTCTTCCACAGTGAAAGAATAATGTCCCCTAATTTACGTTTCTGTGGAACTCCTTATATATTTCGTCACATTTCACTGTATTCACAACTCAAAACCAAGCCTGTTTACAGTTCATATTAAGACAAACTTGGTGGCCGGGAAACATTGAGTGCTTGATGATATAACATTTAAAATGAGTTGCCAATAGCAGTGCCTTTTTTACACCTTTTATTAGAACACTGGGAAGTTCTGGTTACAGAAATGTATTATATAGCACCAAAAAAATATGATATCCCCATGGATGAAAGGAAGGTAAATTTGTGAGGAAAGGGTTGCTTCCTGAGCTTGCAAAAATGATTGGTAGCTCAAGGCTGAAGCATAAATTTTAAAAGCTTGTGTACTTAAGTGGGCAGGAATCCACGGATGATCCATAAAACGTATGGACACAAAGGAACACAGGACTTATGGTTCAAATGAGAGGGATAAGAACTAGGCGGAGAAGGACACAAAGGGGGGAAAAAAGCACCTGAGATCCTCAGAAATGTCCAGAATCATAGAAACTAACACTGCAAACTGTCAACCCAGGCTGTGTTCGGAGGCACACTCCCCGGTCAGTGTTCGAACGGCTCTTCTGACTGTTGCCTCAATCCTCCTTTCCCTAATCTCACTAAATGGCTTCTGATTATGGCTCTTACTACAGTGCTAAATAATTGACATGTCTCTCTCGTAGGGTGAACATGCTCTGTGTGATTGTCAACACTGCCACCCTCTTAGTCGCCCCTCACCAAGCTATTTAATTCTTTTTTAACCATCTCTTCCAGAAGTAAACCTGGCAGTTCCCTCACCACTATTATTTCTTCTTCTATTTTGACTGTAATTTTCTGGTAATGAGATCCCCCAAACAGAAGTATTATTTATTATTCCTTTGTGATTGTGTCTCTGCCCTGTGAAGAGGCACAGCTCCCTCCTGCTACGTAATGGGATGCTTCCAGAGGCGGCTCTAAAATCACAATGACGTTCCTGTGTACTGTCACATGTCAGCCTCATTTCTAATTTGTTTTTCTCTACTATCATAGGTCTTTTTTGACAGTGCTGTTTCCAGGTTCTTCTTTCCCTCTGAGTATCTTTTTTTAAATTATTTTTCCAAGACAGAGAAGCCTCTTCCTTTCCACACAGAATTCATCCTCTTGTTCTTTGTCCATATATCTTCTGTCATAAGAATTCCATGTTCAGATTTTTTTTGTTCTCATCAGTATTTGTGTCGTTTTTGTTTATAGAAATATTTGTGAAATGGTTCCATTTATTCTGAATTCCCTTCTTTGATCATATCATTAAAGCAAACTTACCAGTACTGAGCTGTGTCTAGTGATTTAAAACTTTTCTATTTCTGTTTAACAGCATACAAAACTATGAAGACATTAGGTGGCCTCAAACCTTTCCTAATTTCCATTTGAGGTTTCTTTCATTAATCAGGAAAATTATTCAGATGAATAAGTATAGTTAAACAGCAAATCAAGATGTCACAAAATACAAAGCTCAAGAATGAACATTTATGCTTCATACCTGGAAGATAAGTATATACTGTTTAGTAAGGAAGAACAATTGTTTTATCGCTCTTTTATCCAAGAAAAGCTTCACTAAAGAAGTGGAACTGTAAACAGTCAGACACAAGAAGGGATATATTTATATGACACTGAAGAATGATTTTTAAAACAATCACAGAACAAGATAGAGGCTAATGTTTCTTTAAATTCTTGTTGAAATATAGCACATAAAAGCCACATAAGCCCAAGTTCCACTCCAACTCTGCAGATAATTTAGTGTGAACCTTTGATCAGTTAACCTCTGACACCTAGTTTCATCATGGATAAAACAGGGGAAACATGCCCATTTTCACAAGGTCGTTCTGAAGTACAGAAAATTATGATTATACATGGGGCACCTGGATGGCTCAGTGGTTGAGCGTCTGCCTTTGGCTCAGGTCATGATCCTGGGGTCTTGGGATTGAGTCCCACATGAGGCTCCCTGCAGGGAGTCTGCTTCTCCCTCTGCCCATGTCTCTGCCTTTCTCTGTTCTTTTATGAATAAATAAATAAAATCTTTAAAAAGAATTAAGATTGTACAGAAAATATAGAATTTATACAGAGCCTAGCACACAGCACTAAAGAATTATCTATTCAATTAATGTAGAAAACTAACTACTGTGTTTGGCACTTGTATCCCAATCATTTGCTTTTGTTGCTATTATATGAATATTCTAGTAATATGAATCTCAGTTAATTCTTAATTAGTCACTTGTATCATCACTTTGTTTTCAAAAGTTTGTCTAATGCCAGCAGCCTCAGCTTTTAGAAATAAAACTTAGAAGGTTAAAGAGCTTTTAGTTGTACTCTCTAATTTATCTCACATCAATTTATGTCTTATTATATATAACTATCATATAACATCCTATTACCTATCATATATTTTTATCAGGGAAATACCTTCTTAGCACTTAAGTGTTCTATTTAAATTACTTCATGTAATTCTCCTTCTAGTAGGCCTTGATGTTTCATGCATATCTCACAGTAAACATTTTTAATTGCTCATATTCCTTTAATTCATGTGTAAAGTCCAGAAAATATTAATTATAACACCACTTGGTTATTGTTCCAATTTTAGACATGTGATCTTGGATAAATTACTTCATTTGTCTTATCCTATGGTATATAAATAAATATAGATAGATAGGTGATAGGTAAATATAAACAGCCATAGAACAGTTTCTAATTAAATGGCACCTATATTCAGTTTTTTTCATTTAAACTTGCTATGGCATAATCTGGGTTACATATGTTTTAAAATTAAGCATCATTATCTGATATTTCTTTGCCCTTCACATGCTCTCTTCCATCTACATATTCATATTGACTCCCACTGTCATCCCTCATCTGGACCCTCATCCTCAAATGTCTAAGTGTTGGTATCAACGGGCTTCCATCTGTTCTTTAGACCTCCAGCCTCTTTCTCATTAAATCATAGTCCTGCCTAAATAACCCTTCTAAAATGTTTTGACCATGTAACCTGCCTTAAAACATTCACTAGCTTCCCTTTGCCCGGTGCAAAATTTCCAAAATATATTCCACAAAATACTCATCCCACCAGCCTCTTTCTCATTAAATCATAGTCCTGCCAAAATAACCCTTCTAAAATGTTTTGACCATGTAACCTGCCTTAAAACATTCACTAGCTTCCCTTTGCCCAGTGCAAAATTTCCAAAATATATTCCACAAAATACTCATCCCACAAGTTATCTGTTAGAAACAAGAGCCCAGGGATATATTGGAAAACATAGCACACTTATCTCCTACTTGAAAATTCACAATGAAAGTCAGTATAACAAAGCCTGCAAAAATGGGATGTCCTTACTTTCCAAAATTTTGTTCTCATAATCTATCTTTACATAAGATTGCTAACTTGCATATCTAATTTGGATTTCTGATAGGCTCACTCCCTAGGATTAATCTGTTCAAAAAAGAACTTTTCCCTTAAACTCACTCCTTTCATATATTCCTACTCTCTCAATTGCTCCATAACAAGTACTTAGAGATTATTCTTGAGTCCTCTCCTAATCCTCCCTCACACATCCAAGTTACCAGCAAACTATCAATCCCACCTCATGAATATATCCTTAAACAACCAATTGCTTCTTATAAAATATACTGAAAACATGCTAGCCCAAATAATCATCACCACACTCCTGCACAACTGCAAGAGATTTCTAAAGGTCTCTCTGCATCTACCCTGATCCTCAAAAGTCTATTCTCCACAAAGACACTAGAATGGCACTTTAAAAACAGAAAAAATATTACAATCCCATATAAAATTTTCCAGTGAACTTCTGCTTCTGTTCATCATGTAGTAACTAGAACCAGGCTAAACTTTCCAAAATAAAAAAATATAAAACTGGTCAAAAAGGGCAAAACAACAATTTTTAGACATTGGATGATGTTTATACAGGGAATACAGAATTGAGATTAACACAAGAGAATAACACAAACGTTCTTTCTGCTTAAAGGTACTTTCTGAACAAGCAGAGGAAGTAGTCATACTGAGTTGAGGATACAAAGATTAAATTTGGGGAGATAGAGGAGAATTGTATTGTAGGGTGTGTTTCTAGAACCGAGGGATATATGCAGAAAAAGGACTTCAAAAATTTGCTCAGGTTTGCCTTTAAGTCTAGTGTTAAATATTGACTTGTATTAGAGCCAACCATCCACTGACTGATGAATGAATAAATATGGGAGATATAGATAGAAGATAGAGATAGATAGATAGATAGATAGATAGATAGATAGATAGATAGATGATAGATAGATAGATGGATAATAGAGAGAGATAATATAGATAGATAGACAGAGATAATATAATGGAATATTACTCAGTCATCAAAAAATGAAATCTTGCCATTTGTAATGATGTGGATGGAACTAGAGTGTATTACACTAAGTGAAATAAGTCAGAGAAAGAAAAGTACCATTATGATTCACTCATATGTGGAATTTAAGAAACAAAACAGAGGAACATATGGAAATAAACCATAAGAGACTCTTAACAGAGAACAAACTGAGGGTTGATAAAGGGATGTGGGTGAAGGGATGGGCTAGACGGGTGAAAGGTATTCAGGAGGGCACCTGTTGTGATGAGCTCTGGATGTTGTATGTAAGTGATGAATCACTGAATCCTACTTCAGGAAACAATATCACACTATGTGTTAACTAAGTAAAATTTAAATAAAAAAATAAATACTAATTTGTGCATAAACAGGGTAAAATTTAACAAGAGAGAAAATAATAACTAGAAGCCATAAACTAAACAATTCCCAAAGCTCACACAGGACTGGGAGACAATCAAGTTACCATCAGTCAGAATAGAGATTGTGTTAACTCCTGAATTATGAAATAGAGATACAGAAGATCCACACCTTGGCAGTAGGACTAAACCATCCTTAGACCGAAGGCCATTCTAATTATACCCAAAATTATTTTTTTAAGTCTAAGTAAATTAAAGCCACATACATACACTGTAACTCTCTGCCAGAACAAAATACAACACTCAAAAAAAAAAAAAATCCAGCACTAAGCAATGTAAAATTCAGACATTGAAAAAAAGGTAGGAAAACATGGGAAATCAGATCCATAACTAGCAGTCAGTAGAACCAGATTCAGAAATAAGAGAGATGATGGAAGTAAATTATGGAATTTAAAGAAAATCATTAATAAAATAAAGATGGAAGATATGTAAACAACCACATAGAATTTCTAAATACGAGATATGTAAGATCTGAAATAAAAAACTCATTGAATGGGATTAAGAGTAAATTAGACATTGCAGAAACAAATATCAGTGAACTTGAAGACATAAGAAAAATTTCCAAAATAAAGCAGTGAATAAATATTAAAATAGAAATAAAGCCTCAATGACCTATAAGAGACATTATCAATTGATATTTGAAGTCCTAGAAGGAGGAAAGAGAGGATGTCAGAAAAAAAATTGAAGAATAATGACTAAAATGTTCCAAATTCCATACAAACTATATACTCTCAGATTTAAGAGGCTAAACAAACCTCAAGGAAGATGAATACAATGAAAACCACAGGACACATCATAATGAAAATTCTGAGAACGAGTAATAAGGATAAACTCTTAAAGCAATCAGAGGAAAAGAGAACAAGAAAATAATAATCACACATTTCATCCCAAAAACAAATCAAAAACATGAGAGCCAGAAGACTGCGGAATAACATCTTGAAAGAAATGAAAGAAAAACCTGTCAATCTAGAAATCAATATAAAATGAAAATATCCTTTAAAAATGTAATAATATAAAAAAAGGTTTCAAAAAAAAAGCTGAGAGAATTATCACTAATAGATCTGCACTATAAGAAATGATAAAGGAAGCCCTTTAGGCAAAAGGAAATGATATCAGGTAGAAATTTGTATCTAGGGGTGCCTGGGTGGCTCAGTCACTTAGCATCTGACTCTTGGTTTTGGCTCAGGTCATGATCTCAGGGTTGTGAGACAGAGCTCTGCATCAAGCTCCATGCCCAGCAGGGAGTTTGCTTGAGACTTTCTCCCTCTCTCTATACCTTTCCCCCAACTTTCTCTCTCTCTTGCCCTCTCTTTCAAATAAATAAACCTTAAAGAAATTTGTATCCATACAAAGAAATGAAGAATATAAAATATGATCACTATATGGGTGAATTTAGGTTTTTTTTTTTTTTCTGGTTTTGAATATCTCTAACACTAGGAAAATTCTAGTAAGATTTGTAGTTAATAGCACCATGCCAAGGCAAAGTTCCTGGTCTTAAGAAAATGTGCTGTACCATGTAAGATGTTAACATTCAGGGATGTAGGCAACCTGGGTGGCTCAGCGGTTTAGCACCACCTTCAGCCCAGGGCCTGATCCTGGAGACCCACGATTGAGTCCCACGTCAGGCTCCCTGCATGGAGCCCATTTCTCCCTCTGCCTGTATCTCTGCCTCTCTCTCTCTGTGTCTCTCATGAATAAATATTTTTTAAAAAATAACATTCAGGGAAGCTAAAAGAAAGTTATACAAGAAATCTCTGTACTATTTTTGCAACATTTCTGGAAGTTTAAAATCAGTTCGAAATAAAAAGTTAAACAGAAAGATAAATCCACTCCGTAAAGTGAAAATAATGACGATGTATTTTTGGGTTTACAACATGTAGAAGTCAATCATTGGACAAAACAGTAAAAGATAAAATCAGGGCATGGATCTGAGCTGTTGCAAGATTCCCACATTAGATGTAAGTGGCATAATATTATTTGAAAGCACACTGTGACAAGTTAAAATTGATACTGTAAGCCATAGAGAATTTCTAAAACAATATAAATGAATACAACAAAAAGCAACAGCTATAGGCAAACAGTGGAGATAAATGGAATACTGAAGATATATATATTTAAAATAAAAAAATTCAATTAATCCAGAAGAGAGTTCAGGACAAGAATGAAAAAGAATAAAAATAGGAATGGGACAAATAGAAAACAAATATGAAAGTGTTAGATTTAAACCCAACCAATTATATTAAATATAAAAGATTTCAATACCCCAAATAATATACAGAGCCAATTATATTAAATATAAAAGATTTCAATACCCCAAATAATATACAGAGCCAATTATATTAAATATAAAAAATTTCAATACCCCAAATAATATACAGAGCCAATTATATTAAATATAAAAGATTTCAATACCCCAAATAATATACAGAGCCAATTATATTAAATATAAAAGATTTCAATACCCCAAATAACATACAGAGCCATTTAACAAAAATGGAAAAATGTAAAAGAACCAAAATCATACAGAATATATTCTCTGGCTCAAATGTAATTAAATTAGAAATCAATAGCAGAAAATGCTTACTTGTCTTCCTACATAAGCATATTGTGATTTGCCATTGGCTTCTTCTGGTTATTAAAATCTCTAAAGCTGTTTTTCTTGAAGTATATGGTAGATACTGGAGTTTCATTGGCTTAGCGCCTTCACTAAACTTTTTTTTTTTTAAGTATCCTTCCTATACTAACCAGGTTAGAACAGTAACCGCTACATTTCCATCAGCTCACAGCTAGGGTTGTAGATGGATCCTAAATTCTATGCTTGCCAGAGAACGTGAGAAATAGGAGGTAGCAACCATGAATGAGGAAATGGGCTCTTCTTGCAAGCAGAGGCATTTGATTCTTCAGGATAACTCTAGCAGAGGTTTTAGAATTTGGTCTGACATTGTAAGCATCAATCTATGAGAACACCAACAGTAATTTTTCTGATACAAAAGACAGTTCTGTAATGAGGTTGGTGATTTCTCCTGGTTACTGATGGTTCTAGCCTTATAGTATTCAAAATTGGTTTATTGTAAATCCCAAGATTGTGTGAGCTATAAAAATAACTTGTAATAAATCCCTGTTTGCTTAATCTTGCAGTGAAGAATCCTGACCAAGGTATGAAGGTCTAGGTATATTTCAGAGACCTCCCTCCCCTTCATCACTGGAAGTTCCACAATTGCATTTCTGTGTGCAAGGTGAATACAGCTCCTCGGAATGGCTACTTCAGTCTTTCCTTAGCTCTTGGGAAGTTCTCTGTGCATCACCCACAAGTTTCTGCTGAGTTCTTCTCCCCTCCCCACTCAGGCTTCTTGGATAGGCTCTAAGAGCATGCCAGCCAGAAAAATCTCTATTAAGTTCTTTTTGGTTATCAGTAAATATTTGCGCAAACCTCCGATCCATCAAATCGTGCAAGTGTGGGTTAAACAAATATAAAAGCAGTTCTTTTCTACTGTCAGAGAAATAAACCCCAGCCTTCTTCTCTCCCCTTGGTATTTTTCAAGTGTTCATAACATCCATCTTCTGTACCCCTGAACAGTTGACAGACTCTCTGAGAGGGACAGAGAATTATGTCTTAATGCTGCACAGCTTGAATGACACCATCCAAGAGGTATGTCCAACCTCATTCCAAGCTCTTTGGTTGACAGAAACCCCTGCAACCGAGACAAGTCAAAGCAGTCAGTATGCCTCTGTATCCCCATGAGGGCAGGGATGAGATTGAGAGCATCTCAACAATTCTGACACCAAACACTCTGTTAGCCTTCCTAAGCTCTTTTAGGGCTTTTTGCGGGAATTCTTGGATACCTTACTTGCAAGTTTTGCCTAAGTGGTCTAACATCTTAATTTGAGATATGGGAATACTTGCCATGCAGTTGTTTGGTTCTCAGTCTTAGGATCTAAGCAGAAATTTAGAGGGAAGACTATTCAACTTTCTCTTCTAGAAAGTTCACCTATTATATTTCCTACCCTAGCCTAATGTAACTACTTAAAATGGCCCACATTTGTAACCTCCAATGGCCCACATATTGCCAGCTTCTCATCTCTGCTCACCTTTTTTCTACTCATTGAAATTAATTCTTAATTATAGGCCAGCTCAAATGTCACCTCTCCCATGATAATGGTTCACTTCAGTTTGTGCTTCAATGACTGTACCAATGAGTAGGCTCTTAGACAATGACAAATGCTCCAAACACAATTCCAGTGCTTCAGTCCTTCCTGTTGTGTCCATGCTAGACATCACTAGTCACTCTTGATACTCTTTCTGGCTAAGCCATTGGGTGGGATCTTTTTGACACAGCTTTGCAAACAACCATTATCAACCTATCGTTATTGAGGCATGATGTGAAACCTATTTCCCATCCTTGAATTCTTAACAGAACTTCTCTAGGTATATCCCACCAAAATAAATTAAAAGAGGCCATAGGGCATAGACCAATTCCTTTTATATCCCCATTGCCTAACTCGAATTAGGTCTTAGTAATAGTTGATGCTTTTGACTGCAACAGCTCTTAGTAATGGATTGATTTTCGTTGTTCTCATGTTGTTGTGTCAATTAGTCTTCCATAGCAAATATATAGAAAGATTTCAATGTGTTCTTAATTAAGGCTTTATTCCTTAGATGGGTAGCTGATGGTTATATCATTTTTAAAACATTTTGTATGTTTGAGATAATTTTTTAAAGTTACATGATGAAGAATAGAATCCCAAGTAGAAATTCCTACCCATAGTACATGGAGCCATGCAAAAGATCTACAGGCATAGTGAGACATACACATTCAAGTTAAGCAAACAGTAACCCAGGTGCACTTAGCTTAACAACAGAATAGAAAAAACATGTACCTGAATCATATATACGCACAGGGACAGAATTAAGCTCCTGATCCTTTCTTGGCCCAATTTCACTGTGATATAAATTAAAAGTCTCCATAATTAGCCTCCAGGTCAATGAAAACCCACATAAATCGCCACCATTTTCTTGTTTCAGAATCAGAAGATAACCTATTTGATGGTAGGTTTCTTGTATCTTATTCATAACCCATCCCTACTCCTAGCATAGAGACTTTGATACACACACACAAAGGCATTTAATGACTATTTGTTTATCTGTATTTTAAAAATAAGAATTTTTCCCTAGTTAATCTATCTTTGAAAGTTTTTTTTTTTTTTCATGAAGAATATACTTAAGGTTGGGGCTTGTTATATACACTTTAAGGTATCCCTCATCACTAGCCCTAAAAGAGTTTTATTTGTAGAAGGTTGAATGAGGAAATATGATTTTATTCAAGCTCTAGTATTCATGATTCTATAAGAAATGTCTCCTCACCCCAAAATGAGCCAGTCAGAAAGCTTAGAATCCCAAAGAGAATTGAATCGGTCCTGTATTCAAGTATCATGAATGATAAGCATCCTTTTGTAAACATAGGGGAGGAATCCTGTGATTTATTCATTCATTTATTGAAAAAAGATTTACTGAATACCTACTAAGTAAACTGCTGGTACTGAGTTTTGTGGCAGTAAAAACTATGACCTAAAATTCACTAAAAAATAGCTTTAGAAATATGAAAAGCTGAGATTTTCCTAGACAATCTCTTCTTAAACTTTTGACAGCTATAATAACACCCTCCCTTCAAATCCTACTGGTCTTCTGGTGGTTTACATATACTTTGATCTCACTGTCTTGCTTTTCTGTGTGTGTGTGTGTGTGTGTGTGTGTGTGTATTTATGTATCCAGTCTATCTCCATATTTTATACTCAGTTTCTTAATTCCCAACCTGTTTCCTTAGCCTGCTGCTTCTTACAACCCAGGTTAACAACTATGAGTAATACAGACATTAAGTTCTATAAGATTTCTATGAGAAAAAAGAGAGGGGAGTCAGTATGGGGGTTGCAGTGAGGTTCACAAGGGAAGATGTAGATAGCGGGTGCTTGCAGGGTGAGTAGGATTTTAAAAGGTGCAATTTAAAACGAGAGATACCTCAGTCATATAAGAGTGCTAAGCTAAGGCAGGCAAACAGTCTGATCAACGAAGTAAGTTAAAGGATTTAGTGAGACTAGTCTACTGGAGGGATATATTTTGAGTATTTGAGAGATGAGTGATAAAGGCCTGAAGCAGCTTACTTCTGCCCTAACTAATATAGCCAATAGTAGAAACATACAGGAAACTACATAGTTTGGCAAAATTGTCTTAGAATCCTTCCATTTTTTTCCATAGGCTTCTTTTCAAATAGTGAAAATAATAGATGGTATGTTACTACTGCAACCAGTCCTTTCCAGAGCTCCAAGAAGTAGAAAAAAAAAAAAAAAGAAAAAACACCTCTTAGGAAAAATAGTCCATAAAACCAATATGAAATTTAAACTCAATACAAGAATATCTGAAGAGGACTTAACTTTTCTTGCTTGTGGGCTTGTTCAAACTATCTTCTTTTGCATATTTCAAAAGGACTCTCAATTGCTTAGTAAATGTTTTTGGCACAAACTGCCACCCTTCTTTTCTTTTATTCTTTCCCATGCAGACTGCACTTATTAATTTTGACATTCCTTATAAGAATCATCCCACTACATTCCAGGTATGTGCATTAAAGAATAACATATTTTCTCCATTATTCTCCGTTGCTTATGTTACTTTTTTTATTATTAATGTACAAAACCCTGTTCAAGATAGATCATTTTCTTATTTTAACCCATATTTTCAGTTTAAACCACCTGTCAGCATTGGCAAATTCTGTTTCATAAATAAATATTATGTATGTTACATATATGTAAGTATATACATATACATTTATTGTACTTAGTGTATTATAATATGCAGTATTATATATCTTAGTGTTACTTAATACTTCTTTTACATTTTTCCTTTAATATATAAAATATTCTCTCTTTGACTTTTATAGTATTAACACCAGCAGCAAACATTTGTCTGAACTAATAAATAACTTTTCTACATTTGGGAAACAAAGTATCTTCTTTACATCTTTGAAAAATCATCAGTTTACTTGCTTCCTAAATCAGACAATTTGTTATGTGGAAGTTTGTTGAAACACTAATGATATCTCTATCTATAAGAATTTCAGGAACTACCAAAGAGGTACAGGCCAATGAATCTTACTTTCGTACTAAGAAAGCCGGTTGGCTTCATAATAAATGTAAATGCAGTGTATGCTGAAGCAGGCATAATCTCTAAAGGAAAAGAAACACGGCAAGATATCAGGTCTGACTACTTAGAAACATAAAATAAGTCTGTTGAAAACAAATAGATGTGATTTATTTAGTTCCCCAAATCCTTTAACACTAGACTTTGATCTTGTTGTATCTATTTATCTTTCTGTACTCAATGGTTACCTTATTAATTATTATTTGTTGAGTACTCAAAAATGGTCATAAAATTGAATAGACTACAACAATAAAAATACAATTGAAGCACACCAGGAATTTAGAGAGGTCTGTTTTAGCCCTAGATGAAGAACTGAGTTTTAAAGAGACAGCAATGCGGAGAAAAGCAATGGCTCCTTCAGAGAATGAAGTACAAACCACCATGTCCACAAGGGATGAGAATTTCTTAAGTAATCAGGATGAAACAACATAGAGTAAATTCCTTAAGTTTGCAGAAGATGTGCTTTTTCAGACAGTTAAACATCAGCCCAATGGGGAAACTTACAGAAGTATTTCACTTTATGTGTTTGAGATAAAGTGACAGGTAAAGTTTCAATATAAGCAAAAATCATGTAAACCACCTACAGTGAAAATTTATGAGTTATCCATTATGATTCAATGTTCATTAGATGCATGATTCGTTGCATTGTACATTCGTCAGTACTTTTGGAAAGCTTTATTGTTCTCTGAAATACTTCAGGGGGGGCCACTAAGGATAATTAGTCTGTAAGATAAGAACAAGCACAAATGCCTGGGCACAGCTTAGACAACATCATTAATTATACTCCTAGAGGACTACCAAAAATTTACTATAAGATTGTTTCTCAAAGAAGATGGTCTAACGCATGTTATCACCAAAGGGGCAGAAAATGTAAGTTATCCCCAATAAAGTTATTAAAAGCTAACAGAGAAAACATTTACTCTTATAGAAATCTAGGATGCATTCATACCCAAAACAAAAGTCCAGGCTGACACACAGGTACATGGTAAGATCCACACATGGAAAGTACAACAAGTTTTCCAGAAAAACACCAATAGGACACACACACACACACACACACACACACACACACACAGATTATTTTAGGGAATCCCCTCACACAATTGTAAGGAGCTAGCAAGTCTGAAATCCACAGGGCAAGTTGGCAGGCAGGAAACTCAGGCAGGATTTCTATGTTATAGACTTCTTTGAAAAATATTTTTTCTTTATTTCTTTGTGAGAGACACAGAGAGGCAGAGACATGCTTCTGCTTCAGGCAGAAGCAGCCTTCCTGCGGGGATCCTGATGCTAGACTCGATCCCAGGACCCCGGGATCATGATCTGAGTCAAAGGCAGACACTCAACCACTGAGCCACCCAGGTGTCCCTCTATGTTATGGACTTAAGGCAGAATTGTCTGGGAAACCTCAGGTTTTGCCCTTAGGGTCTCCAACTGATTGGATGAATCCCACCCACAGTTTGGAGAGCAGTCTTTACTTAAAGTCAACGAATTGTAAATGTTAATCATCTCCAAAATACCTTTGCATGGAGAACACTTAGTCACATCGAGATTAGTGTTTGACTAAATAAGTGGGCACTAGGATCTCACCTAAAACTAACCACACAGGGAGCAAAAATAGTTAAGGGTCTCCTTTATGAAGACAAGCAAAAAGGGCAGGGGAGATCTGGAAAGATAAAATGTCTTGTGTCCAATTTAATATGATTTTGCAGAAATGTATATCTACAATTTTAGGAAATTGTATGAGCAATCTATCAGATAGTCAAGATATCCTAAAACACTGGTGATAAAACTAGGATCAATGATCTCCAAACAGTTTTGGTTTTGCTACGCAAAAGCAATTACTAAGACAACAGAATAAATAAGAAATATTATTAAGGAAATTTGCTGTAAAGATGGTATTCATTTAAAGTTAGAATGAAAATATTGATATTGCCAAGACCACTGTGCTGTTTTCTCCTAATAGATGGTGCTGAAAGGAATAATTTTGTGTCCCTGTTGTAATCTATCAGGATCTCTTGACACCTGGGGCCCTATCTGCCTTCTCACGCAAACCAAGGTTTTCAAAATAGGCAAAATCCCTCTGCCAAAGGAAATGAGGTCACGGCTCTATTTTCCATTGCTGCTTCTATTATATCCACTTAATTTGCATTGCCTCAGTTGATATCTGAAATTATTTGATTCACTTAATTTTCTAAATCAGCTATCAAGAGTACCAGAGTTTCTTTTCTTTGAGTGTCAAGGAAATCTTAGCTCCAAACTCTGATTTTCTGCTTGGATTTACAAGCTTCTGGAATGTCTCTGTTTATAATAACTAATTTTCTGCTCTTGAGTAACTGCCAAGTCCTCTTAAGTTCACTTGACTTTCAGTGCTGGCCCCAAATGACTTTGTCTTTCCTATTTCTATCCACATAACCTTGTGACATAGCCAACTGTCAACCTACCTTAATGTAGTTTTCTAGCTGTTCCTCCATTAATCCATTTATTGGTTCTTTCCTAAGACCTTGCCACTCCTGGAAGATACTGGGTCTAAAATAAATGCGTTGTTTCATCAGTACCATGCATAGCTGCCCATGCTTCATCAAAAGCAGGTACCACATTTTTCTTTATGATGCCATGTGTCCAAAGGAACAGTTTTTCTGATCTTTTTCCAATCATCTTCCTGTGCATCAAAAATATGAGATAGTTCTATAAGGTCTTAACATGATTTCCTTGAACTATTATGGAAATTGTATCATCCAACACAGCCCAATAGAAATAGGTTTTGACTCCTGGAAATCTGAGTCAATCATGGCCCAATTATATATCCTTGGGCAAGTGATCTAATTTCACTAAGCCTAAACTTTAAAGTAGACACAGTAATACTTTTGCAACTATCTCACAGTGCCATTTATCCACTCAAAAATATTTGATTCCATAAATATGAGCAGCTGTCCTAGATGCTATCCTAGGAGTTAAGTATAGGAGGTGACAAGATAATGCCACTATCTTT